>NC_044320.2:57466809-57534309 GCF_007474595.2 Lynx canadensis | reverse complement strand
AGCCTTCTGAGTAGTTTCACATAAAAGTCATATTGTTATACTTCTTGCATTGATTGATTTAAATAAAACACAAATATGGCGCTACTCTTGGCTAAGTGTTGATGGTTACAGGGAACAGATGACAAGAACAGTCTACTCCGTGAATACATCATCTTTTGTTTGTTGTCAAACAGGGGCGATCCAAACACAGTGCGTGCGTGCGTGCATGCGTGTGTGTGTGTGTGTGTGTATGTGTGTGTTTTGTTGTCGTTGTTTTTCTGTACAAAACAACAGAGTAGACACATTCTCCCTTAGCATCAGTTGGAAGTCTTCTACTTAACTCAGTTGTTATTTTACATGACCTTTCCCATCTAGAAATGGTTTTATTCCCAATGGGTGGGGCACAAATAAAAATGTTCATTAAATGGCAAATATACTTTTATCTTTGCTGGAAAAAAAAACTATGCAGATGTAATGAATATGTGCAACTGGTGAACCCCATTTATTACACAAGTTGTCTCTGCTTTTTCTAAATCCTAATTACTGGTTAATTTATTTTGTGAGTCTGTTTACTGGATTGGCTTGATCGTCTTGGTTCTTGTACAAACGTAACAGATTCATTTCTATGATGAATAACTTGGTAACTTATTAAAAACTTCTTTTGTCTAGAGGATATTAAAATTCAGAAAATATTGCAAGCCATTAGTCATTGTAACCAGCTCTAAATATGATTACAAAATCCATTTTGCAAGTGTTATCTATTGATTTATACTAGAAATCAGTGATAACTATACTATCAGGAGTCAACCAGCGATTATAATACCTATGGCTTTTCTAATACTATTTCAAACTATAAACACACAGCAAAAAGGGCAGGTTGTGGCTCTCTAGAGCAGGTGCAGGAATTGTTTATTTGGTTTGGACTGGCACTAATCGTTTGGGTCGTTTCTTGAGGTCCAAATTCTAGATTGGTGTACTGAGCATAAAAGCCTAAAGATGTAGAGTGAGAGTTTGTAACATTGTCCCTGTGATATCAGCGCTCTGTGGGTCAACAACGAAAGCGTTAGATTTGGGTTACAGAGTTTGAGGGGAGTGCAAACCCTAATGTAAGATACAAGCTTCTAAGTTGATGGCATTGAGAATATGATACAAAGGATTCATTGTATTATAATCCATACGTTTTGCTCTTCCATTGTCAACTTTTTTTCTGTTGATACCTGACCTGTTAAAACTTTTAGAATACCTAGGAGAAAAAAGCAAACATTAAGTTTGTATAAATAATAGATCTCTCGACCCTGGGAGCTATATAGAATATTCATGAACTGTGTTTATATTCACACCGCTCCTCTAACACTTTAAATTAACATGTTGTGAATAGAAGATATAAACGTACAGATTTTTCTATTTTATTAATCTCATGTGGGGAGCTAAAGAGAGGTAGAGTGTTACTGTTTATTTTCTCAGGAAAGGTTGTTTAATCTAATTGTTTGATGATTATTTAAACGTGCGTGTATATGTGTGTATTAAGTTTATCTATTCACTCCGTGAGTATGAGTTGATCACCCTCACTATCTGCAGAGCAATTTGCTAAGTGTCAGAGTTACTCTTGAAGTTCCTTTTCAGGGAGAGTTGGATATTGCCTTCGAATGTATAACAACCAAATGAGATAAAAGCTTGTTTATAAAGAGGGCTTTAAAGCAGAGAGAGCTTTAGATCCTAGAACCAAAGGATGTATGTACTCTTCCCTTAAAAATGTTGTAAAATCATATAAAAATTTACTCCCCCCCCCCGTTCTTTATTTATCTCTTAAATACTCAAGTGTCTTTGTAGTGTAGTGTCTAAAAATGGTAAGCCAACAAACAAAAACACACTTGGAACAAAGTTACCTTGAATTAAGAGAAGATTGAGGAGATAAATATTTGAGCTGTTGAAACTTGGTGTTGGACAATCCAACTATATTATTTTGCATTATCCTTCAAGGAGCATTCATTATCCCTAGTAGTAACTAGATAAGTACTCCAGAATAGGAATGTGTTGAGGTTGCCTTCTCTAAACTGATTTATAGAAACTGTATGAGTCAGATATAGAGGATTTTCAAGTGTAGTGATGAGAATATTAGCAAGCTTGGTCGGCTTGTGTCGGCAAAATGAAATTGCTTCATAAGTAACATTAATTGCTTTTAAATGAGAACCTTACAAATTGGCCTGGGCCTGGGAAAAAAAAATGATGGTCTGTAATAGGCTAAAATATTAAAATTAGAGTTAAAATAGTTTCTGAGTTAATGACTAGACAATAATCTCCTATATAAAATTCATTTTCATTAGGAGTTTAATTTACATCATTTTGCATCGTGAATTATTCAGACTTTAAGGGAAAGTGACAAGTAGCAGTTATAAGACAAATACAGAGCTGTGAGAAAACAGCTTTTCTCGTTATTGACAACATATTGATTCATAACACTCTAAATGCGGTTATGTGTCAGTTCGATTTGAATAGACCACTTTACCTCTTGCATTGTCAACCTGGAGCAGTATTACTAAAAGAAGTGTGTGTCCTTATTTCAGTTTAAGGAGGTTAAAGGTTAAAGGTTGGGGGTGAGCTTGAAAGCATCATCTGCCTAGCTGCTTAACTTTAAACTGATCAATTTAATGAAAATCTGTTTTACAGATGTTGTTTTAATGTATTTGGCAGGATTTAGGCAGCTTTAACATTAGACGTACGCTAGTAAAAATTATTTCTTTATTTGACCAGAACAACACCTTTCCTTTTATGTTTAAGGTAGAAGGCTTGCGGGTTATGGTATTTTGGCAAGGAACCCAGAGGCAGAATGTGTTGATGATCTTTCCATCTGGACTCAAAAAAAAAGAATACCTTTATGTCTATTGCTAACGATGACTGCAAAAACAAACAAAGCTGTATTCATTTTTTGGCAGTATTATTTTCCTTAGAATTTTTTTTTAAAAAGGAATTTTGTTATTGTTAAGGAACTCTTTTCTTCAAGCAGAATTCTCTGAAGCGCTAAGTTAAGCACTATTAAATTTTGATTTTTTTCCTCCAGAAATTTTAACGATGAAGCAAACTTGGTCTAGGAAATTAAAACAATAAAATGAAACTACATATTGCCCTTAATCTTCTCTTTCAATGTATGAAAGTACTTTTAAAGTGAGGTTAGTAAATGCTAAGTGAGAGATAGCCACAATCAGGGTTGTAAGGTAAAGTGTGCCTGTGTGTGTATTTTCATCTACATCTAGATTGAGATATAATGCAAAAGCAGTGTTTCTTAGCCAACCACTTTATTGTGTTTGATTATATTCTTCTAATCCCACACCTTTGCATCCTCTACAGATTTCTGTCAATTGATAATCACATAATATGTCCTCAATAATATTTGTAGGATGAATACATGAATCCACTGAGCTATGTATTAAAAACAAAAACAAAAACCTTTACTTCCAACCCTCCTTTTTAAAAAATGCATCGCAATTGGTCTACCCCTTAAATGATCCCAAACTTTTCCTAAAGAGTCGAGTAAAAAGATATAATGAAAGCCACTTAGCACTACCCGTTCAAACCGAAGAAGAACAAATATGACTTTGGCCATATTTCAGTTTTACAGTTAGTTTACCTTGGGCTCAGAACGGACAAGACTTTTGCAGGCAGCTGATTGGTCTGCCCCCATCCTCTGCAGGGCTTGAAAATCCTCTTGCCACACCTGTAATTCAGCTGCTCTTATAATATTATATGTATTTTTAAGTGAGGTGTTCACAGCTTTGCTGGTTCAAAGTCAAAAGCTTAATTATACCCGCCTTTTTTCTTCCTGCATCTGCTAGGAGTGAAGCAGAATAGTCTGTCTGAATTCCGTAATGCTGTTTTCATATTTGGATTTCAAATTGGCTGAGAGCAGTGAATGAATCTCTTGTCTCCATGGTGAGCAAAGGAACACACGTGGGATTTAGTCCTAGGTAACTTTTAGTGTAACATTCCCCCAAGGAACATTTTTGGAGTTTTCTCATTAGCCATGTTATGGATGAAAGCATCCGGGTTAAGAACTAAAATCAAGGTGTGGGGGAGGGTCACAGAAGAGAATGCAAGGAGCCACGTCGGGGAAAGTATGTGGCAAGGAAATAAAAAATGGAATAATTAGCTTCACCTACCATTTTGCCTCTTTTTTTTTTTTTTTTTTTTTTTTTTTTTTCTAGTAGGAAATAATAACCCGATCAGTTTGGAATTAACAAAGAATCACAAGCATTTTCATTTCAATAGGCCCGAGTCCAACTTTGCAATTTAAAATCAAATATACCAGATATGTACCGTTTCAATTATTGAACTGTCATTGTCCCGGTGTGATGGTAAAGGAGGTCAGGAGATTGTGTGGTGCACATTTGCATAAAAGTCATTGTGCAGAAGGAAATTGGAATATGTGTGTGTATCTACGAAACCAAACAGGTTTCTCTTAATCTTATTCTAGTCATTTGTTTAGATGAAGAAAGCTGTTTTCAGAGATAAACAAAAGTTATTCTTTTCTGCTGCTAAACATTAACCTGAATATGGAAATTTTTACACTTTTTGTATTAGTTTCAGATTTATGTTTCTTTTGAGGTTGAAATGCAGTGTGAAATTTAATTCCAGTTGTAGGATTTCTCTTTAAAAAAGTAATCACAACTCAAATTATTCTATTGTATTCTCATATAAAAAGACATGCTTGCATAATACTTATAACTAATAAATACGCAGATCAAATGGAGAGGAGCTGGTTAGCTAATAGCAACTAATAAATCACTGGTGTTTTCAGATCGCGATGTAATTGGCCAGCCCTATCTGCTGTGTCTACTTCTGTTTTTAAGCCTGACATTTGCTGAAGCACAGCCATGTGTTATAGCATGACTACTCCAGAGCAAATATGGACTTGCTCCCTGCTTTCATATGGCAAGTAATATATTACACTGTGAGCCGAGCCCCCTCTTTGTATTCCCCTAGAAAAAAGAATGACCCCAAATCTATCTATCCGAGTGTAAAATATGGATGTGAGTGCACATCCACCCCTAAAAGGATTACTGTAGACCAGGCATTAGCAACCTACTACATCCATGTCAGAACAGATGAAATGATTTTTAGTGTCTGAAATTGTTAACAAACCCAGACAAAACTTAAAGGCGGCCGAGTGCGCAAAGGAACCCTCCTACTTTATTTTTGACGTGTCTTTCCTTAACCAGTGCTACCATCTCCCTACACATCAGGCACTCGCTCTTAATGCTCCTCTCTGTTTCTTTGAAACCCTTCCTGTTTTATCCCACCTAGATCTTCTCTTCATGGAAATGCTCCAGGTTGCAAGATTACCCATCTAATTCCCCAAAGAAAACTAGCATTCCCTTAATTAAGGGGAAAAGGAGCCTTTTCGTAAAAGCAGAATAGCGCATCCAAAGGTGTAAATGACCTTCTAGTCTTTCCCAGGGTGCATTTTGTCTTAAAAGAACTGCTTAATCTGGATGAATTTCGAGCATGTGAGGGGGTGTAGTGACCTTGTCGGGGATGGGGCTTAGGTAGGGCTGTGCCCGACCCTAGGACCTTTCCTCACTCATCTCCTTCTGAACACCGCCACCAACCCACCCCCCCCCCCCGCCCACACACACACATCGTAGTGCTTCTCGTCTCAGAAACACAGTAAAAAACTTGAGGCTACCATTCACTTCGTTTCAGGACCATGTCAACTCATACTTCATGATTTATGTTACAGCTTTTGCGTAACTTGTGTCCATTCTGTCTCATGTAAAGTGTAGGTATGGTTTAACCAAAAGTAGTAAATCGCTTATGTGTCACCCACCCTGAGGTCATGTAGGTAATGCAGACGAAGGTGTTACCTCATAATTAATGTGCTCTCCCGGCATGCTTCTTTGGCTTCCGTTTAATAGTCCCTGTCAGTGGAGCTTGTTTAAAATTGCTGAAATGTTCGAATGGGTGCTGGGATGCCACGCAGTAATGCAGCCAGAGTCATATGTTAAGCAGGCCTCGCGCTGCTGAAAGGGTCTTGGCCCGGGGTGGAGTGAGGAGGAGCTGGCATGTGCATAATGACCGTGGTTCTGCTTCCAGAACATCTGGCCTGCCTGAGTTCTACTGGAAATGCTTTACCGAGTTTGCTTTGAGTCTGAGCCTATGCTCAGGCTGAGTTCAATTAGACGTGGAGATTTGTTCATTATTCAGATAATTCAAGCCTTAAAAGGCACTTTTCCCAAATTATCAGTGTATTTCAGGAGAGCTTATGATGATATGATTTATTCGAAAGAGGAACAGCGATGGAGGAACAGCCCCCTATAGCCCTTGAGGAAACATCATCACAGATCCCATAACCTCAGAGCAGTACAGTGCTTGGTACAGACACAAGGGCTAAAGTTCTCTTTGCAGGATGTCTCAGGATATCCTGAATGATATCCCCAGTTTTTCTTCTAATAAATACAGAAACATTGATTGAGCACCTACTATGTGCCAGCTTTTAAAATGTCTCTTGTTTATGGAGACCCATTAACGTGGTAGGATGTAAGCCATCTGCTCTGAGGTGATGCTTCTGAACTCAATCTGTTCTCCAGTGTGGCAGGGATATTAATAAAATTAAGGGCTGAACCCCATACACTAGCCATCGAAAGCTTCCAGGAATTTTTTTCAACAATGGTTGGTCAAAGGACTGAGTGTGACTGCTCTCTTAACTTAGGTCATCAGTCGTTGTAGAGCAATGTCACTTGATTATCTTGACTTCCTCTTATTGCTCTCTTACATTGGAAGACTTTATTGATCAGTTTCAGGCAAGGGTTATAGTGGGAATTTTAGGGCAGTATAGAGCTTTTCTGTTAGTTGAGACATTTATGTTCTTCATGCATAAGGATGCTGGATGCATTACCTGGAAAAATGAAAAAGAAAACCACTTAAAGGATGCAAAATGTCAGATTACAACTTCAGTCAACCTTCTTATAGGATCAGGGTGATGATTTAGTTTGATTCTTGAAGAACCTTTGTAGGTCCAGTTTATAATACTGTCAGAGTTCTGCTTAAAGATGAATTATTACAAAGACCAGCTTGTTACGATCATAGATAATAGCAATTGTGTGTGGCAACATTTTATTTCACTCAGTTTCATAATCTTATATTAATATTCTAGTTCTCTTATCTTTAAGGAGAAGTACTTTTGTAGCCTTGAATACATTACTTACATATATTATATTGAGAATGTACACATAAATATAAAAGTATCTTGAGACCATACTCTTAATACTTCATTGATTCAGATCTTCCCAAAGCCTTTCTTTCACTGGAAATGTCATAGAATATGCATCTCTCTTTTCTTGTTGCTTACGGGATAAATGTCAAGGTTATATTTTCCCATTAGGCAATTTTTAAAGAGCAATGTACAGGAAGGTTAAGGTTGAAGAATTCTTTGTCTCTGGTTATCTGCTGATAAAATTAGTGAAATGCAGAGCTGAAGGTGGAAAGAAATGAGCTATTGGTAGGTTCAGCTGTATCACTTAACTCAAATTTGGGAGGGAAGCTTTTAAGGTTTTAAAATATTGATTTTTTTGAGTCCATGATGATGTGTCCTGTGCCAAGAAGAGCCTTGTTTATAAACAGAGTTGGCAAATGACTATCTGTATGTGATTTATGAGATATTGGGAAGAAATCTTACCAAAGATATCCCTTCTTTGGATGCCAGATATTCTGTCAACAGTAAAACCAAATTGATAATTGACTTATCCATTTATCCATTTAAAAAGAGGACATAAGTTGACAATAGTCATAGTAAGACTTTTTATGTGCATTTTCTCATTTACTCTTCCTAACAGTTGTATGTTACTATTCCCATTTTGACATATGGGAACCTGTTATTCAGAACAAAATGCCCTGCTCAAGTCTTCCCCAATGGTAAGAACCTGTGCTGGAGTTCCAGCCCATGTTATGAGGCTTTGCTAATAAGAAAACTTTCTGTTGCACTTGAGGATAGGAGGAGCAGAAAATGGGAGAGGAAACTGAAGGCCTAAGTGCCATAGGCAAACTTGCCAATTTTGTCTAGGGCTTAATCATTTTGGAGCACACTTTTATTCTTTCAAGTTCGCAGATTCCCTTAAAGATATAGCAGATGCAATGTAACGTAAGAGCTGGCCAGTATGGATGCGGCCAACTAGAGCGATGGACTTAACACCTGTTGGGTCATCTACAAGCTGGAAAGGGAAACCACTGGTCACAATTGTTACCTGAATATCTCCTGTCACAATGAATTCTTTCACATTAAAAAAAAAAACAAATTTCCTTTTACTGGCATTTTTGGGTGTTGGTATATTAAATAGAAAGAACTAATAGAATATTTATCACTTCTAGTGCCTGAGCTCTCAGTGCTTAAGCACCTTTGGAAGCTGCATGAACTCATTCAGGTCACCAGGGTACTTCAGCAGTAATGTACTAAATGGTACCCCTCTGACCTGAAAGAGGGAATGTGTCTCCCTAAGCATTTAACTTCCTAAACAGGAACAACTAAAGCACCGTCTACCCTCTGCCCAGAACTCAATTACCTTTTCCTGACATCCTTATAACTGCTGGAGGAAGTGCTGTTCATTTGCTCCTTATTAGAATCTTAAAATATAATCTTGTGTTGAATTATTATTATTATTTTTTTTTTTACTTTTATCTTTCACTTCTTACTTTGATCAATTTTAGTGACAGGATTCCAGAAATTTTCTCTCCACCATATGTTTCTAATGCGCTTCCTTCCTCTCTCTCCTTGAAATTTTGTTAATGATTCCAATGCAAAGCCCCAAATCTTGTTAGAACTATTTGCACTGACTTAACTTAGAGGTACTAGGGGAAATCTGCCTTCCTAAATCTGGCTACCTCTTCCTACAAAAAAGTGTTGGTAGTCGACATTGCTGCAGTTGACCACATTCGCTAATGAAATGTTCTTTTATTGAAAAGAATAGTCTTACTTTTGAAATGACAGAATTGTTAGCAATACAGAAGCTCCCAATACCTATAACTGGTCTGCGTATAGCATGAACGGACAGTCTGATAATTACAAAGTGTAGTACCTTTCAAAGGCTTTAAATATTTCTAACTATGCATTTGGCAAGTCTAAAAATAACACTAGCATATATCCTTAGGGCCTAAAATCATTCCCTGTTCAATTGTAAGAAATCAGGTAGCAAGTCTGATTGCCATCACCTCTGAGAGAGAGTCAGTTTACAAGGCATCTCCTTTAAACGCAACATATATTAGCATTTACCACTGAGTAACTAAGGAAGTGACATCATACATGGGGGAGGGGGAGGATGATTCTTAATTTTCACACCAAATAAATAAAATTGTTTTTAAAAATAAGATCAGCATGCTAAAATATGAATGATGCAACATCAGGATATACCTTTTAGGATTTGATTTGTTTGGTGAATTTATATTATACAGTGTTTTAGAAGGGAGATAACTGTCTCCTACTTACTATATGATATTATTGCAGGAGAAGGGGAGAGAGAGCGGGAGAGAGAGAATCCCAAGCAGGCTCTGCACTGTCAGCACAGAGCCTGATGTGGGGCTCAGTCTCATGAACTGTGAGATCATGACCTGAGCCAGAATCAAGCATCAGACACTTAATCAGCTGAGCCACCCAGGCACCCCAATTATCACAACTTTTTAAAGAGAAGCCCCTCAGTGTCCTTTGAGAAATAATTTGGCTAAAAGTAAGTTCTGGTTTATTATTACTTCTTGTTTATTACAATTAAGTCATTAAAAAAGCACATTTGGATGGAACAATTGTACCAAGTTTTTCCATGATGAGCATTCCCCGAGAAGAATAACCAAACAATCAAAGTCATAACTAAGTTCCTTAAAAAATAGACCTAAGGGGAACTCATAAATAACTTTTTTTTTCAGAGAAAAGCAGTCTTTGGCTCTCATAATTCCTTAAATATTAGAAAAAATAAGATGGGCTTTATGAAAAATTATTTAGTTTTTGGAGTGCTGATTCCTAACACAGAGGATAGAATGACTGCCTTTAAGTCATCAGTGCAAAAATGTCTTCCTAATTGCTTAATTTTGTCAATTTAAATGTACATTTCCAGATAGACCTTCAGATATAATATTTACTTACAAGTTTTTGTAGCATATATGAGGTCATTCTATTCCTTCTTATAGAACTGTAGCTACAGTGAAATTGGTACATATAGCACTTTTCCAAATAGTGAACAATTTAATTCTTTATCAATGGGTGTAGAAAAATGTACATGTATTCAGTTCTCATATGTTGAATTATTGAAAAGTCAAGATGTCAGTACTTCAATAATGTTTTCAGTACATATCCAAGGACACCTACTTATACTTATTTTGCTCAAACCCTGGAAAAAATGGCATGCATGCATTTATGGATGTGTGTGTGTGTGTGTGTGTGTGTGTGTGTGTGTGTGTGTCTGTGTGTCTGTGTGTGTGTGTGTAGGAGAGAGAGGAGAAGAATACAGTATATGAAGACTTACTTTTACAAAATTGATGATCATGAGTTAATCATTAATAGCCACTTATTCTGTTTTTTAGTAAATGGCAAAAATCTCTTCCTGCACATTGCAAGTGTTCTCAGTCTCTAGAGATAATAAACTTTGATGCTGTTGTGCAAGACTCATCAGCAAGCACTGAAATCAGTTCTGTATGTACACATGACTAATCAAAGGTTCAGGGATCAGGATATGATTTGGTAAAAGTAATAGGTTCTCCAAAAAGTAAATGGCCTCACTAATTGTGGGAGCACATTAAGCCTTTTTCCCCCCTTACAAAAGGCCCTCGTCCCCCATTGGAGTAGATACATTTTCACAAAGCTTTGAGTGCTAAGTGTTTTAAAAAAGTGTCTTTAAAAGCAAACATGTTTTCAAATTAATGCCTACCTAATCAGTGCTCTATTCTTGTGTTTATCTTAAAGTCACAATAGATACCATAAGACATTTAGACTCAGAATGATCCTTGAAATTCAGGGAATTGGGTAACCAGAACAAGTATCTTCAAATATCTTAAGCTGATCAACTGTGGGGAATTGATGGAATAAGACAACAATCTTATTAAGCATGAAATGATATAGGAAAATGTGACTAAAAGTTTCAAGAAATCAGTTCTAAATTAGAAATGGAAGGGACTAAAGTTATATGCTACAAAATCTACCATGTGAACAATGCAATGAATGTTGAGACCACTGTCTTTTGCTTTGCCTTTTTAAAAAAAAATTTGCATATATATTGATACAAAATTGATATATAATTTATATTTATTGAATGTAATTGGTATATAATTCATATTCCATGCTCTTAAACCATTTAAATTATACAATGAAATGTTTTATTTTTTAAAATAATCTCTATGCGCTACGTGGGGCTCGGACTCACAATCCCAAGATCAAGAGTCTCATGCTCCACTAGCTGAGCCAGCCAGGGGTCCCACAATGAAATATTTTTCTAGGATATTCAAAGAAGTATGCACCCATCACCATCATCAATTTTAGAACATTTTCAACACTCCAGAAAGAAATCCTGTCCCATTTAGTCCACTCCCACTAATCCCAAACCCCCTTTCCTGGCACTAAGCAACCATTAATCGCTTTCGGTCTGTATAGATTTGCCTAATCTGGATATTTCATGTAAAGGGAATCATGCTATATGTGACACTTTATGACTTATTTCTTTCATGTAACATAATATTTTCAAAATTCACCCGTCTCGTAGTATGGATCTATATTCATACCTTTCTACTATGGGATTTCCATTGTATGGATAAACTGCGTTTTATTTATCTTCTCATCAACTGATGGGCATTTGAGTTGTTTCCACTTTTTGGTTATTATGAATAATGAATAATGATGCTGTGAACATTTGTGTACAAGTATTTATGTGGACATGTGTTCTCATTTCTTTTGGATGTATACTTAAGTGTGGCATTGTTGCTTTACTAGGCTGTCTTTACTGCCAGTCAGTGCTTTTTTTTTTATGTTTATTTATTTTTGAGAGAGATTGAGCAGGGGAGGGACAAAGAGACAGGGAGATGGGATCTGAAGCCAGCTCTGTGCTGACAATAAAGAGCCCCATGTGGGGCTTGAACTCACGAACCCTGAGATCAAGACCTGAGCCGAAGTCAGATGCTTAACCAACTGAGCCACCCAGGCACCCACTGCCAGTCAGTTCTTATTCTGTATCTGGTCAGCACCTTCTTTATCCTTTAAAGAATATTACGATGTTTTTGTTTTTGTTTTTGTGTTTTTCCAATCACCCAAACTTATTCATCTTCTGCTTTGGCCAACAAATTCAGTGAGAAAATTAACCCTAACATTTACTGAGCACTTATTAGGTGGCAGAAAGTCTTCTAAGTTAAAAAAGAATAACTCATTAAATCAAACAGCAACCCTATTAGGTAGGCACTATTATTATGCTGATTTTGAAGATGAGGAACTAAAGCAATGAAAGCTTAATTAATCTAACGCGATGTAGCTGGTGAGAGTGACAACGGAGTCTGAGGATTTGAACTGAGATTGCCTGGCTCCAGCACCCATGGTCTTAAACAGGACACCGTGTCACAGGGAAGATCTTACATGGAGAAGGATACCTGGAAAGGAAGGCCTTGTTTGGGGCAGAAGGGATGGAAATAAGAGTGTAACCATAATTATTGATCTTCAAAAAGAATATGAATCCCCTGAGAGAGAAAAAGAGGTAATTGTGAGATAGATAGAGAGGGAGAGACTTTGAGAAGTGTAGTGATGGAGAGCAAATTAGAAAAATCACTGATAACAGTATATAGTTCTTTTTTATGTCAGAATGTAAACTGTTTGGTTCATACAATGTTCTCTGAAAAATATCTAGAACTGAGCTCTCCATATTTGTAGGAATGAAAAATTGGTCTACTTTATAGTAACATAAATTTACTGAAAGACATTTTGTTAGACTGATGTTCTAGTAATGCACAAAAGCTTGTTTGTTCTCATTTGTTAAAAACACACTGTGCTGAGGGGAGCCTGGGTGGCTCAGTCGGTTAAGCCTCCAACTTGGGCTCAGGTCACCATCTCAAGGTTCATGAATTCAAGCCCCACGTCGGGCTCTGTCCAGACAGCTTGGAGCCTGGAGCCTGCTTCAGATTCTGTGTCTCCCTCTCTCTCTGCCTCTACCCTGCTCATACTCTCTCTCTCTCTCTCTCTCTCTCTCTCTCTCTCTCTCTCTTTCTCTCTCTCTAAAATAAATAAACATTAAACACACACACACACACACACACACACACACACACACACACACTCACACTGTGCTGAACCCTAATGGTGGGTGAGTAAGACAGACACAAAGGTATATGATTCAATTCCTGTCCTCAAGGAGCTCACCAGTCTTTAGAAGAAAACATATAATGCTTTTTATCTGTGCTTCATTTTCCCTTTTGATTTTGCTCTGGTAACAGCCTTTCTGAATTCCAGAGGTTTGCAGAGACATTTTTAGTACTCTATATAACACGTTTTAGCAATATTTACTCCTTTGTGTCATCTAGGAAGTTAATATTTAGATTTCCTGTGGTATTGGGGAAACAGTTAGATTCCTGCATTGCAGAGCTTTGATAAAGAGTGGTTGTTTGCTTCCACACCAGTAAAGATGTTGTCCCATTGTTGGAAAATAATGTACAATGTCAGTAGAATTTAAGTCTTTTCTCTTTCTTGCCTCTCCCTCCCCACCTATGTGATGTTTGTGAGCATGATTTTTATGTTTTCATAATAGTAGAGATATGGATAAACTGAAATACTACTTTGTGCTTCTTTTTTTCTTTTTGCTAATTAGAAGGGTTTTTTTTTCTTTTTGTAGGTATAAAAACATAAATATACTTGTTTTTAATATCTGATCTAATTAGTTACTGGCAAAATAGTCTTAATATTTTATCTATAGCTATTTCAGGCATCATACTATTTTATCCAAACAATTATTAATGTTCTTTGAGGTTTTCCATTTCCAAAGACCTACTGATCTTAGCAAAACCTATCGACATGGGTACAGTGAGGTTAGGGGCTGGGCTACCACTATTCCTACTGTTAGAACATAGCATTTCTTCTTTCTCTTTTACAATGACAAATTAAGGGGGAATTATGCAAGAAAACATGATAAACTCCCATGTTATCTCATGCTAAAAGATTCTCTGGAGCTGCTTTCTTGAGTCTAAAACATAGTGAATCTGAAAGATTGACTGCCTATGTCAGCACTTAGGTCTATGAATACCAACGAGCTTAATAAACACTCACAAAGTAGGTATCACTCTCTAATACCCTTCCATCATTAATATATTAGGGGTGCAGAGTGGTGGGAAGGTGTGGGGTGGTGTCTCAGAGAAATACAGTGAAAGAAATGCACATCTGTCTTTCCCCTCATCCATGTCTACAGCTATCCATGCATCTCTCTGTAACTCAAGAAAAGTTTTAAAAAGAAAGGAGAGGCATTTTCTGTCATAAAGTGTCCAACTAACTTTCTGACTCTTTATGTGGTTTTTGGCAAGCATTTCTGTGCCTTAGTTAATATATTAGTAAATGGAGAAAAAAAAACACTCCACTGAGTTCTGTAGATCTTAATTAAGGTACAAAAATAGCTTTGAAAAAAAGTCTTCTGAGATGAAAGCTTTTCTTATATGTGGAAAATATTACTCATGTCTTGTCAGCATATCTACTCTACTGGCATTGCTTTTTTATACTCGGAGATAACTTCTGCTTTTCTTATTATTGGTCAGACACTTTCCCTTTTTAATTTGTATAAGTGCTCTTGGTTACACTATTATATCTAGGACGTGTCATTCTTGAAAAGCCATTCGTAACTTTTATCTCTCCGATTGGCCTTCAGTTGAAGTTTGCTTTGAAGAGCAATGTAGCTACACTCATCTACTTGAAAATGGGTAAAGATAGCTCATAGAAGACCACTATTTGTGTATTACTTTATGTGCTTTAACTTCGATATTCATTCTTTCTTAGAATTTTGCCCACAGGGAAAGAGCTATGTATTACACCTTTAAATACCAGTTTTCAAGTCTGCCGGGTATGAGTTTGCAAATGAGAAGTAGTAAGTGGAACTCAGAACTGGAAAAATGACTGTTTAAAGCTTCTGTGTCTGGCATTCATTTTAGTTTTGCCTTTAGTCTGGTACCACATTTTTTTCATCTATAAAATGGGTTCTGAGTTACCATTATGATTACAAAGTTAGCATTAACAGTTTTTGAGATCTGGTCTAAATACAATCACTTCTGTGGTTCTCAGAGCTGAATTTATTCTTAACTTTCACAAGGATCTTACCTTAAATTGCTGATGTACTTATACATATATCAGGTTGCCAGTGTTCTACTGTTTTGTTTAATCCACAAATATATGTTTATGTATTTTTCTTGTAAACAGGAAGCAGGGTAATAATCATATATAAACAACTAAACTATATTCCTTCCTTAATCCCTCGTGTTTTTTTCTTTTACTTATTTGATGCTAATCATTTCATTGACTTATTTACTGAGAGTGCACTCTGTCAGGCCCTATGCAAGGGAATAAGGATATAGCATCAAATAAGAAAGACACTACAGTTACAGTTTAGTAGAGGAGACAAACATTAAACACATAATCGCATATTAGGCAAAGCAATAGTTAATTGCTATTGTAAACAAATAATATAAGTTTTTAAAAATAATCTGGAATATTTGTGTTATTAGTACGTAAATATTTGTATAAATCACATTCTTCTAATCTTAGAAGAAAGTGGAGAATTTGAATGAGACACTGTATTGAGGTATTTAAAAGAGTAGTGGGGGGGGGGCGCTGAACTGAATTAACATCACTAGATACTGGCTGTCATTCAGAAAAAAGCACTTACCACTGAGATTTTATCAGAGTAAAAGCACTTTAAAACTTTTTGGAGTCATGAAATGTGCATGTGAAAAAGCATTCTAGAAATGGCTGCATTTCCAATTGACATATTTGTGCAGAATATGATATGGAAAGTTGTATGAGATGAAGCTGATCATTAGGCTTCCTGTTGGAACTTTGAAAACATCCCCGTTCCAAGGCCACGACCTCTGGGGAGTGGAGGCGGGGGGTGCGGTGCATCTAGGAATCTCCTCATTTAAAGAGATGATCCTGATAATCAGCCTGATTTGGGGATCGCTGGACTAGAAGATTTTGAAGGTCATCGTAGATCTACAGACTCATGAGAAAATAGTGAATGTGGTGGTTGTACTAAGCTCGGCTCTGTTCACATTTGTTCCTCCCATGTTCGGAAGATAAACTATGTCTTTTTTAAATTTTTTTATTATATGAAATTTATTGTCAAATTAGTTTCCATACAACACCCAGTGCTCATCCCAAAAGATGCCCTCTTCAATGCCCATCACCTACCCTCCCCTTCCCTCCCTCCCACCCCCCATCGACCCTCAGTTTGTTCTCGGTTTTTAAGAGTGTCTTATGCTTTGGCTTTCTCTCCCACTCTAACTTCTTTTTTTTCTTTTTTTTCTTTTTTTTCCTTCCCCTCCCCCATGGGTTTCTGTTAAGTTTCTCAGGATCCACATAAGAGTGAAAACATATGGTATCTGTCTTTCTCTGTATGGCTTATTTCACTTAGCATCACACTCTCCAGTTCCATCCACGTTGCTACAAAGGGCCATATTTCATTCTTTCTCATTGCCACATAGTACTCCATTGTGTATATAAACTACAATTTCTTTATCCATTCATCAGTTGATGGACATTTAAGGTTTTTCCACAATTTGGTTATTGTTGAGAGTGCTGCTATAAACATTGGGGTACAAGTGCCCCTATGCATCAGTACTCCTGTATCCCTTGGGTAAATTCCTAGCAGTGCTATTGCTGGGTCATAGGGTAGGTCTATTTTTAATTTTTTGAGGAACCTCCACACTGTTTTCCAGAGTGGCTGCACCAGTTTGCATTCCCACCAACAGTGTAAGAGGGTTCCTGAGAAACTATGTCTTTTAATGCCCTCTTTGAATCCCCTCCTTTCACAAAACTCTAGTATTTTGCGGGGTCTGCCCATGTTGCATATTCTGTCCAGGGAAATCATGGAAGGCATTGCCCTCTGTCTTGAATATTATCTTGCCTCTCAGGACAAGAGTCTGACAACATGTTTTGATATTTAAAAAAAAAATCCCATTTCAGTAGGAAAAATGGCAAACCTTTCTAAAGAAAACCTTTCTGTACAAAACAGCTGTTCTTTTGTTGAAGGTCTGGCACTTCAGTGAACCGTCGGGCCAAGAAACCATTTCTGAGTCCAAAAGTCAGGTAAAAAAAAAATCTAAGGCCCCTGTATTGAATTTTGTAGGAATATCTTTTTTGGTAGATTTTTGGCATCATGCTTTGCTTCATCATAGTTGCAGAAATCCACTCTTCCTTGTACATGAAGATATCCCCAGGCAGCAGATATATAGTCTCTTTTCTGAACAGGAATCTTACAGGTCTTAGGAGAGCCAACTTTCACAGACCTGCTGGGTTGGATGCTCATTTGTAGCCTACTATAATGATTCTGCAATTTTTTATTTTCTTGCTATTCAAGGAAGGCAGATTCTGAGGTTTGTTTTTGGAGTTTTACTTCATAATAGCGTATATTTTCTCTTTCTGTTTCTCTCCATACACATGGAGATAAATGTGTGTGGGTATGAGGTGTGCATGTATGTGGGAGCAGGATGTGTGTGGGTATGTAGGTATAGACGTGTATATATTTCTTTATCCTGTTTATGAAAGAGAACTGTGTATTCTATGATCTATAACTTGACAATTTTCTTTTAGTAATATCCCATCTTTTCTTTCTTTTCTCCCAAATATAGCATCTAATACAGATGCACTGGTAGCTACAATGACAACCAAGACTAAAAAGAAGCAAATAACTATGGTGCCCAATTTCATGAGCAACAGAATCTACATTGCCATAATGTATTACTCTGGAAAAGTTATTGTATTTAACCACTTGCAAGTTAAAAACTGGATCTCTATGTACTTCATAAAAGAGGGTCTTTTTTGTAGGTTGCCATGAAATAATCAATCAGTTCTGTACAAGAGCGACATTTTAAAATGTGTATGTACTGTAAACTACCAATGTCAAACTGTATCTGAGTCCCACTGGCAATATAGCCTGTGCTCCACAAGAGACCCAAACAAAACAAGCTCCCTCCCCACAGACTGAAAGAGTCAGACTAACCAAATAACTGGGTGATTTGGTTAAAAAAAATTATTTCAATATTTTGCTAATATTTTGATTGGCTTGATCAGTTACCTGAGCCCAGCTGGTACCTACAGATCAGGATAGAAGTTCCCTGCCTTGCCTGGGGTGAGCCCTGGGCCTTTGGTTATTTAAGGATATTGTTCAATGAGCATACGTAAGTGTGCTATAAACGTGCTATAAAATAAAACCTTTCGAGTTTTGTGCTGACGTAGAAGACATAGTACAGTATTGTATATTTGTGTGACCTAAAGCATTTTGCTCCACTATGACAGACATATCATCTTCCTGTGCCAATATAAATGCAAGGACATTTCATAGTCATAATCTGTTAATACCAGTTAGCAGTGTCACAAATTAAAGCATTAGTGGATTTGTGTTGCTTGAGGAAGCAACTGATATAAAATACCAGGAGCTTGAAGGAGTGGGGCAGTTTATTGTAACATAACTCTGCATACCGTAAGGGCTCCATGCCCCTTGGTGTGTGGACCTTCACAGAGAGCTGGAAGGAATAGCTCATTATGCAACAAACATATTACTAGGAAACATTAGGCTAGATACATTCTCAAGAAAGTAATTTTTGGTGATCAGCAGACAACAAAAATCTAAAGAGGATTTTTTTTTTCACAGAGAAAGAAAGATTTTACTGCTTTTTAAAAATTTACATTTGTAGTTCAGGCAAAAAAAAAAAAAATCTTCCCAGGATGCAAAGAAGTGCATTTTCTACAGTTGCATTGTTTGGGAGCTGTACCTAAATAAAAAAATTAGTGATGATTTTCAAAAGGTACTTTTACAGGAACTATTGATAGTCCTATAACAGAGATTTGGGCCAAATCATTAATGTTGATATTATCATGATGGATACATAACTCTCTTATCAAGAGACTTGTAACCTAGGAATATGGAAAGGATTGTGTAAAGTATGGAAGGAATATTAGAGTAAATCCCCTCTTTAATTTTAGTAGTGGTTTGAGAGAGTAATGCATTTATTACTGTAGCACATTTTGTATTTGCCTAGGCATTTAAGTGATTTTTCATATTTCCCCTTTTTAGCCTAGATTATGGATATATTCTGAGAGAAAGTTATAGGGAATAACAATTATAGAGAATGAGAACCCATGGTTAAAATTATATGCACATTGAACTACAATGAGGGTATTAAAAGTATTTCATCCCATTTGTAAAATATCTTCCATGACTCTGAAAGGGCAATATTTTTTCCAATTATATCTGCTTTAGCCTGCAAATGGATTACCTTATGAGAACTCTTATAAAGCAAAGAGTCCAAAAATAATTGAAAGTGTAAGGACAGATAAGCTGGGCATATAAGGGCCCTGAGCAAACTTCTTGCAATAGCATTCACAGAACAGGGGAAAAAAAAAAGTTTATCTTAACTCCTGCTCAGGACCAGATGAACATTTTAACCCTTAGCATCATGATGCTTTTTATTGACAGGGAGTGCCTCCTGTGTAATTTCTGGCTCGATTCTCCAGTGTCTGGAAGATTGCATTTTGACTTTCTCCATTATTAATAACCAGATCTGATCTTAGGCTTGTCCAAGGTCAGGCGGGCTGGCCAGGTCAGCCTGTTTGTGTGTATGCATGAACTGTCACATCTACTCAGAGTGACAGGTAGAGGATGAGGGCGGTGAAACCAGGGTGTTAACCTTCAGACCACCAAAGGGAGCCTCTTCCTGCTGGAAACAAAGACCCCTAAGGATGTGGCCACCTTTTCCACCCCGCCCCCAGGCTCATTATATTTCCACAAATGATGCTCTGTTGAAGAGCGCATTTCAGAAGAGGTAAATGATTTAAATCATCTCAATAAAAACAATAATGTATGTTTGCCTTATTGTTCAGAACTTTTAATCAGATTGACAGTGTCTTATGTGGATCAATTTTGCATGGCTTTTCCTTTTCTTAGGTAAATAACTCAGCTACTCTAGAGTGTGTTATCTTTATTCCTGAAATGCCCCCCGTTTCACAAGTCAAAAGTACAGAAGCTCTAAAGAGTATGGGGCGAGACACATTTTAGAAACCAGATAAGCAACTTTAGAAGCTGCAGAATTTGTAGTATTTTTCTATAAAACATATCAAATAAACTCATTTTTCCAAAAAAAATCTTGCCTTTCTGGGTAAAAATTCCTAAGAAGCTATTTGGTTCCTAATTGATTTTCTACGTCAGTTGTTCATTGAATAGATAAGTAGTGCCTGTGATATTTGATTACAGAGCAAGGCACCCATTTAACCTTCTGTTCTTTCCTGGCCAGGATTTCAAATACAATAGAACGTTCCTCCCTGAGGCTCAGCAGGATTAGACAGCTAGCGGTAATCCCTGATACGCTGAAATAGACCTGATGGAACTTCACCTCACTTGTTTAGGATTATGCTCATGAATTCCACTCACCCGGCAGCATTAACCCTTTAGAGACTGGGGCTAGGATATTCTATCAGCCAAAACAGTAAAGAAGCAGAAACCCACTAGTAGATTCTGAGCAGTTATGCCTCATTTCTTGACCGCCGTATAATAATAATTTTGAAGTTAGCACAGATACGTGTTCTAAATTATTTTTTTTCGAAATTCTGTGGCTTCAATATATGTATCTCAAGACTTGTATTAATCTATCTTCCTAAGTATAATTTTGTTTGAGAAACTTTATGAAAAGTTCTAATCTGTGTTACAGCTTTCCCACCATGGTCACAGTTAAATCATCTTGTGGAGGTGAAGGATAAATGACTCCCTATAAAGTAGGTCCTTGATAGTCTAGGTTAACTGGAACCAAGGCAAGTATGAAAATCCCCAAACCTCATTTTAGCCAGAGGTTTCCAATCTCTTCCTTTTCCTTTCATTAGAGCAAATTCCATAGGTTTGAGTTTAATTTTCTCTCTTTTCCCTCTGGGGGATATGAAAATGAGCTAAGAAATGGCCAAGAGGCAGGAAATCAGTGGGTGAAAAAGAACTAGTAAAAGGTATAGTTAATCCACAAATTGGAAAGTCAGACCCATGTTAATCAAGAGATGAAAGGAAGAGCATACACTCTTTCAATGCAGGTTGCAGTACTGGCCTTTATCATGGTTTTTTAATAATTTACATTGAAATCTGTTCCTGACACTATTAGGCCATCAAAATGAGGCCCTTGCAAAGTCCCAGGTTTGAAATGGATTATTAGTGATGACTAACACAGTCTGGGAGAGCCCCCCAATCGTTATGGAAGTGATTACCTTGAATCACCTAGGTCTTTTTGTGTTGACTCTTTAAATATTCATATTCACAACTAGTTCTATTAATTATTGAAATAAGTGATTCTGGTTTTGATGATTAGAAGATTTCCCACCATCCTCATAGGTTTTAGAAAAATGTAAGTTTTATTTGAGAGACTTAACCTCCAAACAAAGCTATGATGATGAATACGACCTCATTGCCGTTGGTAATATTTCAAGGTTAGAGATAATTTAATGCTAAAGCATTGGTACATCCACCTCCTTTCCTGAAACTGCCTTTGTTAGTGGTCCTTAAGAACGCATTAGATTAGAGACAACATTTGTTTTTATTAAGAAATTTTTAGTAGAACAAATACAATCACAGTTTAAAAGAGAACTATGAAACATTTTGGAAGCATTTTCTTTACCACCTTCTTCACCCTACAGATTTACTGCAGTTGTGACGATAGCCAACGTCAAGATTACGGGAGGAGAAATATGGTGCGTCCCTTGTGCCCTGAAGCTTAGTTTTTTGTAAGAACTTAAAAAAATCCAGCGAGTAAATGGATGGGATTAAGGCTGAAACAGTGGTCCTGCTCTAATAATATTTTGGATTTGTTTGGTGGGGAGCAAAGAGATACATACTGTGAAGTGGGGGCTGTGACTTGAAATGATTCTGGCAAATCTTTAATTAACAAATCCTCCCTCTTACTTTTTTGTACAAAATATCTCATTTTCATGTGTTTAGAGAGCGAAGATGGCTTCTATTGTTCCATTTAAGTGACATATTATTCTAATTAATTGGGAAAGTGCTCCCATGGGATGGGTGACTCGAGGACGGAGGCTCTTAGGCTCTATCTTTACAGTGGTCCTGGATTTGCCCTTTTCTCCTGATGGGCTTTTACATATGCTGTTGCTGAGATTCCAGTTCTTTGTTGTATGTTATAAAATTCTATTGCATCAGCATGAACAAAACAGTAATATTATAGATGTGAACCTTTCACCCCAAAAGACATATAACAGATTGAAAAGCTCCAGATCAGGGTAACAAGAATGCTTGCAGCCAGCATGGATGGGTTTACAGATGACTAAAAGCTGGTATTAATAAATCTCGGAAGGAGAAGAATAGGAGGAGAATTTACTGAAGTCTGTGAAATAATAAAGGGACGTGAAGCTAGGCCATGTGCATCTTTGTACTGTGTGTCAGAAAGAGCTAGAAATCCTTCCGTGTAACTGGGAGAAAACAAATTTCAAAGTGACAAAAGAGAACTTGGTGTTTGTTTTTCTATTTGTTAATAAAAAGTAATTTACCTCTGGAATAATTGAGTTAGAAGATTCTGGAAAAACCAATTCATCTTGGAATCATAAGGACAAAGGAGACCTTGAGGAGTCTCCTCCCTGGCAGACAGGCAATATTAAAACCATCCCCCAAAGAAGTCCATCTGTATTATTTTTAAAGAGAAGGAACTGGTTTAGTTGTGGCCAATGGAATGCTTTGTGACCACATGAACAAAGAGATAATGACTGAAGAGTTTACAACTCTGAAGCAAATCCATTGATTCTGCAAACTTTGTTCATATAATATGCTGTTGCAAAAATTCTTAAGTTTTGTTTAAGGAGTTTTGCCCAAATAGTATACTTGTAAAACCACTTTTAGGGTACCCTGGGATATGCAAACTTGATTAACACATGGTCCTTGCCTCGGAGATGGTCAAAGATACATACGAACAACTAATATGCCATATATAAAACCCCTACATTTCGTATCACAGCAAAATAACTAAAATTCTATGTAGCGAGGAATGTTTTACGTGCACTGTATTGTTCAGTCCTCACAACAGCCCAGTGAGGTACATGCGGTTCTCACTGCACTGTACAGGTTAGGGAATGAGGCATAACAAGCTCAGGTGTCTTGCCCAGGGTCATACAGACAGTTGAGAAGCCCAGGATGTGAACCCACTCCTCTGCCTGGAGGCTGTGCTCTTAAGCATCATTCTCTGCTACTGACGCTTCTCCAGAGGCTGACATCAATCTGGAGTCCATGGACACGTAGGACATCCATATGCGAGCTTCAGAAAGGCATGGAAGGTGAATATCACAAGTGTATAAAAGGTATGCATTTTCCCACTGAGGAGCATGTCCATACCTCTTCTAAGATTCTCAGACCCTCTATGGGGTGTTGGTTGAGCATCCAACTGTTCTTTTTTGGGTCAGGTCATGATCTTGGGGTTCATGATTTTGACCCCCATGTGGGGCTCCACACTGGCAGTGCAGAGCCTACGCTTGGGGTTCTCTCTTATTCCCTCTCTCTCTGCCCTCCTCCTTTCGCACTCATGCTGTGTGCTCTCTCTCTGTGTCTCTCTCTCAAAATGAATAAATAAACTTAAAAAAGAAAAAGATTTGCAGGGCCTCTAAATTTAAGAACAGTCTTCCTAGAATATGGACTCAGAGAGCTACAAAGTGGTAAGACCTTTGACAAATGGAGGAGAGTATGGCCAACTGGGCAAAATGAGAGCAGATTAGTGTTTGGATGGACTCCTACAGGATTCGATAAGCGGATGTCAAGTTTGGAGATGTGGAGAGGAGGAGGAAACCCATTGTCTGACTCAGGAAAGAGCTGGTTGTTTTCTCCCCAAGTTCCAATCAAGTCAGTATAATTTTAGACATTCACCTTCTTAGTAATAGGTGACTGTGATCTAGGCATTAGTAAAAGCAGTGCATGTCCAGAGAGTGCATGGGTTTGAGTAACTATGGGAACTACTTTACCTTCTCTCCCATTCAGTCACTGATCTGTAGATGTCTGCAAACATTTCATTTCAAATATGATTGAAATAATCCTGAGTCCCAAAAGTAGATAAGTCCATTGTTTTATTATTTGTAGTATAGTATTTGAAGTAGAACAATGCTCTCCCAAAATACAATAAAATTAGCATCAATATATATTTCTGAATCAAAGGAATGAATGCTGATCACACCAGAATTACTAATTTTAATCAGCATCTTTCAAATGGAATATGGGAACTAATTTTTATTTAATGTGATAGTCTGAAGTCATACCACACTCATGGTCAATTTTTTTGAAGGGGTAAAATATATGCTAATAATTCCTAATCAATTGTCAGACACTATTTTTTTAAGAAATATTTTATTGTGCTGAATTCCTTCATCAAAGTATTATTATGCATGTCATCAGTATGAGTTCGTTAATTCAGGCATTTTTTTAGAAGGATAGTCTTTTTTTTGTTTTTGTTTTTTGTTTGAGAGAGAGGGGGAGGGAGGGACAGAGAGATGGGGGAGAGAGAATCTTAAGCAGGCTGTACACCCAGCATGCAGCCCCATCCAGGGCTTGATCTCATGACTGTGAGATCATGACCTGAGCCAAAATCAAGAGCTGGACCCTTAACCAACTAAGCCACCCATGTGCCCTGTGGGATATTTAAAGTGTGTATGTATGAAAGGAATACTAGTTGTTAAATTTTTAATATTCATAATATTTTATAAGTTCAAAGTGTAGTTTGAAAAATAATGAAACAGCTACATCATCAGTGTCATGTATATTTTTAGTGAAAACAATTTTTACCTACATTTAAACATTCCTTTGGAGTTCTTACAAAGCCAGGGCTACAACTGACCTCTGAGCTGGCCATAACTGTACAGTAAAACCAAAGAAATGAAACACAAGGTAATGCTTTAGTTTATTTCCATTGGTCAAAATGGAAGATAAAACCTAGCTAAATAAGGAAAACAACAACTTTAAAGTGTGACTCCCTATCACAAAATGCAATTGCAAAAATAAGGAAGGACTTTTAAAAGTGTGGTTTTGCCTCAATAGTATCCCTCTGGAGAATTCTACATTAGTTTGTTTCTGTGGCTGCATTTCTCATAATGGAGCTGTCATTTTCTTCATTCTTGCCTTTCAGAACAAGGGTGGGGGGAGATTAAAATAATCTTCAAAGCAGACACCATTACATTGAGTGGACCCTGGCATGCAAGCTGCTTTTCTAAAGCAGCACATTTTAGTTCCCACTGCAGATGATAGTTAAATAACCACTCAAGGCAGAGAGTATTTAGACAGAGATTCATCCAGCCTGTGGAGAGGCCTGGAATCATATACCCTTCTCTATGTCTAGCTCATGAAATAATCTAATACAATTGTCTTTTGTTTGTTAATTGCAGAAAGGAATCTAGATTTCCAGGGATTATCAGGGGTGGGGAAAAGCACTGTACAAAGCTTCAAGTTAAAACGAAAGTGAAACAATGCTAGGAACAGCAGAAAAAAATGGAGGTCTGGTCTATTTTTCTCTTTGAGAGTAAACCATCATAGCTTTGCCAGCTTTAATTTTTCCTTTTTGGCCATCTCAGCAGAGAAAGTAAGAACTGGCTAAGTATGAAAGCTACTCTCCTGACTCCCTCAGAGCTGATCCGCACCCCGCCCCCCACCCCATGCCTGGGCTGAGACACTGGTGATGGAGGGAGGCTCACACTACCCTGGTCTGTGCTGTGCGTGCACAGTGGATCAATGGAGGTCCGGAGCCCGGGGGGCTGTCAGGATAATATCTTTCTTTTAAAGGAGAAAAAAAAAAATAATTGAATAATGGATGTTAAAGAAGTATTTAAAAACATGTCCTCATTGCAGTTTTGAGTCAATGTTATTTGCGAGTGTCATAAATGGCAGTATAAAGGAAAAAGTATTCATTAATTTTAGCAAATATTCCTTTTGCATTATATTAAGCTCTATTCACATGCTGTACTCTCTTTTTAAGAGCGTACCCAGATTGGATTTTCTTTTTCGTAAATGGCCCTGATAAAAGTCAATCTTCCAAGTGTTTTACAGTATCATGGTCCCCAAACCTCAGCAGGGAAAGCCCAGTTAATATGAGACACATGCTAATAAGAGACTGATTTTCCATTTTTAATGTTTCATGCCGATGCCAGATGATGTATCCAGCTAACCACTTAAAACCTTTCAGTAAAGGTTTGATAATAGATGTCATTATTGAATGTCCTCATGCATGCCCCTTCGAAACAAATGATCACCTATTAGAGGATAGAGACAAAACACATTTACTTGAATGAAATGTTTAATAAAGTACATCAGGACTTGTTTTTATTGGTATTGGTCTATGAATACTTTATGTGCTAATTTAGGGCTTAGGAGTACTTAGTCATCCAAACTCTCCAGTCTGAAAAAGGCATGTACCTTATTATTATAAACGCCAGCCTTTAATGTTTAGAACATATTTATAAAACATACTTGTCCTCTTCTTAAAATTGAAAACATCTGTTACAGATTTTCTGTTAAATGTTATGGACGTGAGAGCCTGGTGATGAGGCAGTCTGCCATTTTGAATGGGAATTAAGCTGACAATGCATTCTGCACCAGTGAGGCCGTGAAAACAAACAAAAAAAGGCAGATGGTTCATTTAGTTTAGTAATTGTAATTTGTTGTTCATTAAAAGTAATTCCCACACAGGCATTCTTTATTCTGATACAGTATATGGAAAATTGTACTCTGTAAACCTGGCCTAATAATTTTTTCTTTAGCATAATTTGCACTGACGTTTGATAGGCAGTTGATTAGAGCAGAATGATTTCTTTAGAATGAAAATTAATTATAATTTTTGCAGCTCTCATTAGTCTGCTTTTGTAACTACCATGGCTAAACAGCAGGGGTTTGGCCCTGAAATGCTGAGTATCACTGGATCATTTGCAATGTAGTCTCCCTTTTAAGATGATTGGACCTTTTCATTGTAGTTTCTGCATCTACATAAAATAAGGATTCTTGGCAAAAATTTCAGTGTGCTTTGAAATATACCTGAGTAGATGTTTCCAGTGGTAAAGTTAGTATCATACTAATTTAACACCGCACTGTGTAGTCTTTTAAACATATTCGCCAACAGAGACATGTTTTAGTCTTCAGTGTTATGTAATTGGCTATAAAAATACTTCCTGAATTTATACAAATAGTTACAGATGCATACAAATAGCACAGATTTTAACAGCGAGGATTCTGTTCTTCAGAAAGACACAAAATTGTATGAAATATATTTTAAAGGAAGGAACGTGAGCCTCTATTGACACAAGATTGATGACGGAACAGATTTGTTCCATCTAGAGGAACCAAGTCTCCTCCAGTGCTATAATCTGATTGATGTATATAATGTGATTTCAGAAAATTATCTTCTAAAATAAATGTATATCTGACAAACTCAGCACATAGAGCTTAGAAAGAAATTTGATCTTTTACATGTATATACTATTTCTTGCTATGACATTATGTTGTTTTTTTTGTACACAACCGCATTGATATTAATGTAGTTTTCCCCAAATAAGATAAGAATTGTGGGGGTTTCTGAACCACTAGGTGAATTTGTGAGTTGGATTTAGTTTGCTTTCAAAATTCATTGCACTGGATTTCAGATTTCAGAAAGTTTTACAAAAATATCCAGGAAAGAAATTCTTGTCTATAAAGTATGTTTTAACCATGGGGGTGGGGTGGGCAGGAAGCCTGCCTTTCATGAAAGTGCTTCATGAAGAAAACATTAGGGTGCAATAGAGCTAGCAATAATTTTTTAGATAGGGTCGCATTTTAATGAAATATTTCCAATAGATACTTTTGCATATACAACTTCTTATATCCAGAGTTTTGAATTTTCATAATTAACTATCCAGGAAATGGTTTTAACACTGTAAAGAAAGTCTTCTGTTTTATAACACAATTCCTGTTTCTGTGGAATATGAACAAGACAGTGTTTATTGTAGTCAGAAAAATTGTTGGCATGATTCCGCATAAGTGAAGAAACTCTGGACTGTCTCAAAGTGTTAGCTGCCCATTTGCAGACAAACAAGCTTTTAGTGTGCAATTTAGGTCAATGGATCGAGGGAGAAGATGTGTTTAGGCGACAGATTTTAAATCACCATAATATAAATATGCTTCCCTTTTCATCCGGAATTTGCTTTCTTTCAAGGTAATTTAGTGCAGCAGACATGCACTTATGCCTGTCTTTGTAATTTTAGGGATTAGGATAGTGAGGATTAAATGCTGACCCTTAATCTTCAATATCAACTTTAAGAGCGAAATATAATATGCAAATGGAACACATTCATTTTGTGTTTATATATTTTAATCTCTGTAATTTAGTTTTAAGAAGATGGAAACTCATCTTTGCCTTATTTATTTTGAATCCTAAAGCAAGATGCCATTAAAATCTTTATCCTTCTGTCTTAGTGGATAAATGTTTATCCTTTAGGGCTTAGAATACAATTTTTTTTTTTTTTAAAATGACTTTAACCTAACAACACTTTTCTATCACGGGAAGTGGCATGTATGTCTGATATAAAAGTGTGGTTAGACTGAATTGTGTTAAACGAATGACTAAGGAACTAAGTCAAGCCCAGAAAAAAACACATATGTGATAAACTTTTGTTTTGAATTGATTTTTAAAAATCAGTCAATTGAATTTTTATTAATAAAATCAGCGTATTTCTGATGAAGTCTACTTTGTTCTCAATAAACTTTTCCTTGTGGTTTGAATTTCAGTGTATGGACAGAAATGTCTTCTAAAGAAAACATTTATTAGGACGAAATATTAAACTGGTATAAAAATCTGGGCCATATTTTCTTAGACAAATAAACATAGGAGCTATATTAAGTAAGCAGATCAAAAAGAGAAATGTAGTGTGAAAAAGAGAAACAAAGAATCTTTTTATGCCTCTGGCTTTCCTGGAAGAATGGGGTTGGAACAGTCTGCTTAGCTTGGCTCTGTGGGTTCATCACCTAAGTCGTTGCCAGTCTGTAGACAAAGGTCTGCCAGACCTCTGGGTATGTAACTTGAATGTCTACCATATACAATTGATTTTTGAGCAGCTTGTGATAACTTAATGGTTGCTTATATTGCCAAAAAAGCAGCTGATCTCAGCTCTGAAGTTGTATTTCAAGTTTTTCAAAATGGGAAGGTAAAAATCCGTTGGTTAGTTATGGAAGTAGTCCTGAACCTGTTCTCAAGCATCCAGACCAACATTATGTCATCACAGATAAGAGGAACAGTGAGCACTGGTGACACCCTACGAACATGAACATTTAACCTAGTTTTCCTTTTGTTCTCAGGAGCTTATTACTTCCAGCAAATACACAGTCGTTTTAATGATCAAAATCATTCTTGGAGTGTAAACACTTGCTCACTGACTCCTAAAAGCGGATTTACCGGTGGAAGCAACACAGTGGATGTTTGCACTCTCCAGAATCACAGTGTTGTACAATATAAGGAGTAGATCTGTGTCTGTAAAGCCGCATCTCCCTGACTGCTACAAATAAACTTATTTTCTCTGGGATGTGTAACAGAGTTTTGTCTTTCCCTGGTTATAACTGACACACAGATTCTTTTTTAAATTCTGACTATAAGAACATATGATTGGGCATTTAGAAAGTTGATGCATTTCCATGTTCATTATCCTGTTGTAAAAAAGGGCCACGATACATTTAATTCTAATAGATTATTTTATTAATGACTACACATACATACATACATACACACACACACACACACACTAATATATAGGTATGTATATATACATGTATATATGAATATATATGCACTAATAGTATCATGGTATTTAGCATTTTTCAAGATTCATGTCCTTTGCCCAGTTCCTTATTAGGCAGCCTAGTACAGTAACTGCAGAATGGAGTCAGAGAAACCCAGATCTAAGTCTGAGCTCTGCCACTTACATGTTGTGTGACATGAAGTTCCGTAACCTCCCTAATCTTCGGTTTCTTCATTTAAAATGTGGGATTCTCATAGTACCTATATTATAAGGTTTTGTGAGGATTGAATACAATAATGAATGTCATCTGCTTTGCCTAGTGCCTGGAACATAAAAAAACAGTAATTATTTTTATGAATTTACCTATTATGCCATTATATTGATATGAGCTAATTATAATTGCATTTAGGAGAGACTGTTTGTGAAAAGCTGTTATATTCACCATTAATTTGTAAAAACCCATCATAATGTGTTATCAGTAGTATTAGCCAATCAGAAATGGCATTGTGTTTCTTTTATTAGATTTCTTTAATGCTCTGTGAAATTAAAATCATATTTTTACATGTGAAATTGAGTCAGATAAAATCTAGAGATCTCCACTTAAAGTTGGGACAGAGATGCTTCTGGAAGGGGAGAATGTGGCTTGACTTTTCAAATGAAGAGATAAAGTATTTTTATTTTCTATAATTTAACTAGTGATTTGGTTACATGTACAGATCATGTTACAAATTAGTGAATTAAGGCATTGCAAATGGGAGAAAGGTTTTGCCAAATGGTACTCTAGGTTTATTTTTTGTGGCACATTTGTCTGAAGTTTATCGAGTTTTTCTTGTGGGGGAAAAAACCACCTCTTAGAGACATTCTCTTAGGGCACCCAGTCTTGCCCCTGGACTCTAGATGCTTTTTTGGATCTTTAGGTTTACAAGTGTGTCTGCTAACGATTCTCAACACTCCACATGGTTATGCTGATCTAATCAGATCGGTTAAGTGACATGCACTCCCTTACTAATACACACAGGAGAGGGAGGAAGTGAAGATTAGGTAAGCCGTTTCTGAAAATTTGCTCATCATTTAGCAAGTTTGGGTTGCCTAAGTGGGATGAACTGGTGGTGGCAATCTTAAGGATCTTTATGACTTCAGAAACATTATTTCCAAACTTTAGTCACTGAATTGAAACCACTGATTGGCTTAATTTCTAGTGCTAACAAGGGATCCATATTTCTTATATCCAAATTGCTAGGGCTCAGCAGAACAATATTTATCCTTTTATTTATTTATTTTTTTCCTATCACAAATTCTTATAGAACTATATAAGGTAGCTCATACAAAAACCACGACTTAAGTCATTGTTCTTCCTCTGTCTGAACTGTTAGGTCAACAGAGACTAGGGAACTTGGCCCATAAGACCCTATCACTTGGTCATAGATGATTGGATTATAGCATTTGAGGTCTTCTCCAGGAATTAACTGTCCTGTTAGATTTGATTATGGTTCTTTTTTTTTTTTTTTAAGTCCGTGTTAAATGTTTTAAATTTGGAAACTGTTATTCTTAAGTACTTATTTTTGTCTCTTTCTATTCATCTTGTTCTTTGGGAATACCAAGAAATAAATTATGAATTGTAATAACCTTTGTTCTAGAAGGTTATGATATAACAGTTTCATAGCTATTTTGGCATATTACCTAAGAATCAAAAAAGAAAAATTTAAAAAAATAGTGTCTTAAAATCCATGCTTCAAAATTATAATAATAACATATTGCAATGTAGACATTTAGTGGGACAGACTGGAGAACTGGGAGTTTTTTACACTAGAGTTATCTGGAAAGGCATTATGGATATTATTTTCAAACTGAGCCTTAAAAGATTTGTAAGATTGATACACACGAAGTTGGAGATGACTAAGGAAGAGGAATGCAAAGTATTGTGGAGGGATGAGAAACTCCAGTTTTTTATCGTGCTCTTTCTCCTCATGATTAAATGAAATGCTCAGGAGAAAAACAATGTACAAATTAAAATCTGATATTACGAGTTTTATTATCATTTTACCAGTGTATGAATATATAGTGTCACTTATATTTATAGGTCCCAACCTTTGAGAAGTGTTTCAGGCAATAAAGTTATTTTTTAAAAAAAATTTTTAATGTTTTTTTTCATTTTTGAGAGACAGAGAGGGACACACTGTGAGTGGGGGAGGGGCAGAGAGAGAGAGGGAGGCACAGAATCTGAAGCAGGCTCCAGGCTCTGAGCTGTTAGCACAGAGCCGGACGCGGGGCTTGAACTCATGAACCATGAGATCATGACCTGAGCCGAAGTCAGATGCTTAACCGACTGATCCATCCAGGCGCCCTAGGCACTAAAATTATTAAATGTGATTTTCTTCCTTTTCTTTCTTGAAAAAAAAAATGTGTAAGTTCTGATCTAAACTTGCTAATCAGTATTTAGAGCATTGAATTTATAAGGCGAGTAGTGGGACTAATTTTTTGAACAATTGAAAGCTACATGGGTTAGAACAAAAAATAAGTTCAACCTTAAAAATAAGCTGAGATTAGATCATTTTTGAAATATAATGGTGGTAGAAGGGAATTGCTGAATGCTAGATAAGCAGTATGCATTCTGGGTTTGTTTGCTGAGCCTCTTTTAGTTTTGGTCAGGGAAATGTTAGGTAAGCTTCATCTAAAAGGACTCTGATGAAAAGGAATCTGTTTGTTTTGTTTGTCTTTGTATTTGTCAATGCCTAGCCTTATACCTGGCACAGAGAACATGCTTATTCATGCTACCAGGAGAAAAAAAAAGGAAGAAAGGAAGGAGGGAGGGAAGGGGAGTAGAAAGGAGGGCAGAGAGGGGATTAAGAAGGAGAGGAAGAATGTGAGATGGATTGGTTGGATACCAATTATTATCAAGGACACAGAATCCTTATTATTCTAGGAAAATAAAAGTAAACAGAATCTTGCAGAACTGAGATGGCAAGAGGGCAAGTATTTTAAAGATTTTTCTGATATAGAATTTACAAAACTTGAAAATTGGTCACGGGGGCGGCAAAGGTAAAGAAAGAAGAATTACAAGTGGCTAAGTCATTTTTTAAACACATAGTGACAGAGGATGATTGTGTCAGAAGTAGATTAAAAAGGGAAAGTTACTTGAGGGAAAAAGAGCATCGAGTATAATTTTTAGTATAATTGTTTCTGAGGTTCTTACAGGACATCAAGGGGAAGAAGTGATACAGTAGAGACTGCCAAAATAGAGTTGAAAACTGCATCCATCAAATTAATAGGTAGAATAATGAGGAGGGAAGAGATTTTCAAGAGAGGAGTGTATAGTAAAGCCAAGTATGCATGGAGTTATCTCTAGATACGAGAGGTGATAAGCAAGAGGCGATGCCAGTGAAAGAAATTATCTGAAAGATTAGAGAGAAAATTACAAGTGTTGAGGATCTGGGAATCCAGCTAAAGAAAACTTGCTAGGAGGAGATGATGAAGTGCAGCAAATGCTATACAGAGGGAGACTGCAAACAGATGATAGCGAATTCCAGAAGTGAAATATAAATCACTCTCTAGGGAAGTTTAGCCATGAAGAGATGCCAAAGGGAGGTGGCTGTGCTCCTATGAATGAGATCTATGTGTTTAAATTCTGTGAAATTCACCAACTTTAAAACTGTGGCTCCATTGGGGGAGAAACAAAAGTAAACACAGCAATCCTAACTTGAAACTTCTACTTCTCAGGATCAACTCAGGCAAGAGGTGTGAAGACCACATTCCAGTGGCCAAGAGCCAGGTCAAGTCTAGCGATTCCATAGCATTTCTTCTTACTCCCTATCATTATCCCCAAGTATAAAATCTCATGACCTAATATAGATAATCAGAATGAATTATTCAATCTACATTTGCGAGGGCCAAGATTCAGGAGCGATGAATGTGTCTTTTGGGTAGAAAACAGGCAAGTTCATGTTTGGGGGTAAATACAAAGAGACATGCCCCGGCAATGCCATTCTGGACAGTTTAAGCAATCTGGAAGGGCTTTGCAGCATACCTAGAAATGGAGATCCTTTAAAGATAATTGGAAAGCTTTTATTTACAGAGTTTCTGATCCCTTATATCACCCCTTCTAGAAAAAAAAAAACAACAAAACAGTTGTTTCAGATGTACATATTTTGGGGACAAGAGTGGCTCTTTTATTCCTCCTGTTTCAAAAATGATCATGTTCTTTGGCCTTAGCTATAATGAAGATAGGAGCAGAATAGTTTCTGAATTCCAGCCAGCGTTTTTTGGTCATATTGTCCAGGTAAATCCAACGGTATATTGAAGTTATTAATAGACTCTCAGAAATATATTGTTTTCTTTAGTTGTATTAGAGGGAATGGTTGCTTCACTAGTTTGAGGCTCAATTAAAGGTGCATCCACATAAATCCAAATTTGTCCAACAAATTTGTTCCAAGCGGAACAAATGAGAATATACAAGAAGAATAAGCAGAGAATGAAGACGCTGTCTGTTAAGAGGTAGTAAAAGAAGCAGGTATTTCAATGCTATTAATACAGTCATTGGAAGATGTCAATGAGCCACACCCAATTCTAATCATGACACTCTTGGAATTTGGCTTTGGCTTTCTGCTCTGGTTTGACTAAATACACTGTGCTTCCATTTTTCCCTTCTTTAGGCTATTGACTTAGCTATTTGAATCTGGCAATTTTGGAAGCAAAATCAATCTTGCTCCTTTTATCAGCAGCCACGCAACTGGATCTTTACCTATTGTCCAGAAGGAACCTGTCTCTTAAGCTTAATTACTAACTCCTGCCATGTTCTTCTGTTCACTGACTGTACTAAGGAAATGAATTCTTAAAAGACCTGAACTCAGACTCAGTACTACTCTTAAACATGATAATATCTGTTCACTTAATGCATAATCCATTAACTCAGAATGACACTGGTACACAAGGAAGAGGTGAGAGGAAGGCCAGGGATAATTTTAGACTTTGTTTCCCTGTGAGCAGTCCTTCTGCAAATGCATGTTAATCGCAGAATCAAAATAAACACACTTAATTGAACAGTATTGTGGATCAATAAAATCATTGACTGAGTACCACTGGTGCTCACTTGAGGTAAACAAGTGATTTAATAGTCTCCACTTCCTTCAGGCCTCTTTGGTGTGGCCATCAATAGCGTGCTCCTAAATCAGAACTGGCAGTGACCAAAAGGGGCTCATCAAACAACCCAGCTTGACCTCTGAGGTGTATTATCACCTTACACCTTATGAGCCATTTCCTTTTTCCATTCTGTGTAATTATAATTCCTGTTACACAATTTGAAGGTTGGCTTGTGAGAAAACACACACACAGATACTACATACATACACCCTTTTTATAAAGAAGACTTTTTTCTTTAAGGATGTAGGTAAGAATCGTCCTTTCCACTTTATTCCAATTTAAGCAGTTTACATCTTTTACCTTTCCTGCTTGTACCTGCAGTGCAGCAGTATAGGAGAGAGGAGAAATGCAGGGTGGAGAGGAAACTGAAAGACAGCAAGAATATAGAGTTTGCCCTGGGCAGTCACAGCTTTCAGGTCTTCAGATTGAATCTTGGAGACTGGGCTGTGGTGCCATCTTTCTCTGAACTTCCGAAGGAAGAACCTGGCAAGTTACCATGGCAAAAATCTATGTTGCACCTCTAAACCATGCTATAGGCTACATGCCACACACACACCAGGTAGAATGCCAGTTGATCTGAGCTCTGTTCTGTCACTGGTGTCCGCGAAGACATTGACACTTTGCATGGACATGGCTGCCACCATGACACCCATTTTAAGTCAAATGTATTTGGGAACACATGAAATTCATTGATGCTCAAGTGAATTAATTCGTAGTTTCATTTGGAAACTCTTCAAAATTTCCCAGCTGTGGGTCCTGGGGAATGAATCTGTGTAGGCCAGATGAAGTCTGATAAAGGAGCCTAAGTTAACAGTTCATTTTCACCGTTTATCTAGAACTCTTTACTACGTAGAGCTGAGTGAGAGATATTTTTAAAAAGAGAAACTTTGGCGATCATTAGAAGGATATCATTGGCTGGTAATAGTCACATTGTCGACATAGCTATATGCAAATACTTTCAGTAATGATTAGCTGTAACAAGAAACTGGTAATTCTAGAGACTCTTATTATTTTAGTGTCTTCTAAAGGCCAAGCCTATTATGATGCATCAATGTCATTCTGGAATGCTAGATAGGCAGTTCAGCCCTGTAGTTCATCCAGTCAAACTCCATTACTATTTGTTGGATGAAAGACTCAGGCCTTTCTTTTTAAATGTGGTGGCTGAATATAACTTAACCCCTTCCTTGTTGAGGGAGTATAAATGTGAGTACCCACGCCCTTCCTGTGGCTTTTCTGACCAAATCTTGGCCATTAAAAAACAATGGTGATGACAACAAAAGCAATAATGCTGTATTTTTTTAAAAGAATTTCTTTGCTGTTAGCTAAGCATCAATTGAGAGTATAATTGTCCCTAATGATACATGTGCCACCCTTACACTGGGGATAAGATTCCTATATGTCCTGTGCTTTCCTAAAGAGTTTTTAAAATCTAGACCCTCAGGCTTCATTCTAAGCATTTTTATTTCTAGGTAAGAGTGTGGCAGTTTGTTTTCTGGAGACTTCTCTCCTTCTGGTGCGCAAGTCAGTCTAAGACTCATTGTTCTCCATCCCCTAGTGTTGGCCATTTCAGCCCTGATACTCATAGGCAGGTTACACCCTTCCGCCCACCATGTTCTTCCATCTTCTCTAAGAAACAAATATTCATCCTGGAAGGCCCAGCTTTATTTTTTAAAGAATTTTTTTTTCAACGTTTATTTATTTTTGGGACAGAGAGAGACAGAGCATGAACGGGGGAGGGGCAGAGAGAGAGGGAGACACAGAATCGGAAACAGGCTCCAGGCTCTGAGCCATCAGCCCAGACCCTGACGCGGGGCTCGAACTCACGGACCGCGAGATCGTGACCTGGCTGAAGTCGGACGCTTAACCGACTGCGCCACCCAGGCGCCCCATGGAAGGCCCAGCTTTAAAGTCAGCTCTGGTGGGGCACGAAATCTACTGTCATACCATGGTAATTGGACATGGATTGGAATGCTCTGTGACCTTCCCTCCTTGAAAGCACTTGACTTTCAATGAGAGTGGGGAACATGGATATTAATTGAAAGGCTACATTTTCTATTCTTGCTTATAATAAGGTCCACCAGATTGCAAATATACATGAATATGTTGATAAATGAAATTCTTACTTGGTAGGTATAGTTTGCATTTTCCTTTTTTGGGTGATTGATTACAAATGGTAGGCTTGTAGTGACATAATGAATAGTCATTTTGTAGGGAAATGCTGTACTTCTTTTTTTTTTTAATTTTTTTCTTCTTTTAAGGCCCTAAAATAAAAGTGATGGTTGAAAAGTCAATCAATTGGTTTCTCAGTTTTGCTAAATAAAAATTTTTAGGAGATATATAGATTTACATTTTTATCTAAGTATTTTTCATCCAAAAGTGATGACTTTAGCGCACATTTTAGAGTCTGCAGCAGAGTCGATGCTAAAGTCAATTAGATGGCTTGGTAATAAGACTTCAGTAATATTAGATTTGGAAAGGGTTATGATTTTGATGAAACATAGTATATGGACAAGAGAAACTTTTCTCAGTGATTAAAATAGAATATTTTTTTGCAGCTTTGGGACAGCATAGTTATAAAATGATATTCAACTAACATTACGGTGTGTAGGGAAAAATTTTGTTTTAATAAAAAAACTTCACTTCATACACTACCCTGGTCTGATAGTTAAAGTGAGTGGGAATCTTTGACAATAAGCCAATTATAGCATTGCTAGTGTATGGCATTGCATTTATTTCTTTAGGTTTGACAGTGGTTTCTGGTAACATGCCTTTGTAGGGTGTCAGTTCTCTTGGAATTTTTTAACCTGGCTATAATTCAAGTAATGTTGTTATTTAATGTATAAATTGCTTTAAGAAGTAAACCTTTTTTTCTCACTTTTATACTACAAATTTTAAGCAGAGAATTAAAGCAGAATCCACTTCTAATCATTCTTGATATTTCATTTTTTTGAAGTGAAAGTTTTTAGTCACTTTTCACTTAAAAATATGTATATATGAAGTAAACTCTGGACCATTCTATTTTGTCTAAGACATTCTTTGTATTTTTTTGTTCAAACTATGTAAAATAAATACCCGTTTTAAAAATTATTTTCTTATGTGTCTATAACATTTTCTAGCCATATACTAAAAAATGAAAGGACCTTTACATGCAATAAGGTTTAAGAGGAAAACGAAGACTAAACAACCATTTAGGAGACTGTAGTAGAATCTGGTGTAAAAGAGGGAGGTAATTGTTCGTCTCTTTGGCTTAATCATTTCACCCCTACTGACGGTCTCACTGTTTGAGAGCCATCTTACTAAGTGGCCATCGGCTTGACCAATGGATTCTCAGTTAACTATGATTGTATTCTGTTTACACAGCCATGATGTTTTCACCTAATGATGACAGGTTATCGGGAAAAAAACCTTCACTTTTTGCATGTTCTTTTTAACAAAGTTTTGCCAAAAGTTTGCACATGCACCAAATTTGGTATTTGTGGAGTTTTCATTTCTTTTGTAACTCACTGCATTTTCCAAGGAAAAGTGATTACTATATTCATGCTAATTTCTGAAACCAAGACTAACAAAATTTTCAGCATCTGGCAAATTCCTTCAAATATTGGTTCTTAAGAGATATTTACAGGAAGAATATATACTTTTAAATATTACAAAGGAAAACAAAGCATGTTTATTAAACCTAAATGTCTTAAGACAACTATTTAAATAATGTGGATATAGTCTTTTGGTTTTCAGATACATATTGCATACCTGTGTCTTGCTTCATTCTTATATTTTCAGTACTTGACATGGTACTTAACACAGTAGTAAGAACTGAATGAATGAATGAATGAATGAATGAAATTCCTTCCATCACTTTGAAACATCACTTTTACTCAAGATTCTATCATTGGTCTTATTATAATTTCTAAACATTCCTATAATCCTATCTACTCTCATGACATTAGTAGTCTATTAAATCCTTCTCTGTTGCCTAACCTCTCTCTTGAATCCTAGATACCATTTCCATGTGGATGTCTACAAGGTTCTTAACCTCCATGTCTGTGCTGACATTCTACTCTAGCTTCTTCAGTAGTTGCTTCTACTGATTTCTGTTTTGTTATCAGAATGTCTACTCTCCCACTGGCTGACTCTGAAATTTCCTTTTTACCCCTGTAATGTTTCCACCCAGCCAATTCCCAAAGTTTGTAATTTTGAATTTAGTATCTCCTCTTAATTATATCTCTTCATGTTTTTTCTTTTTAAAAATTTCTGTTCTTGCCTCAAACCTAGATCATTGTAAAAGCCTCCAAATCAGGCTTTTGACTTAACTGCGCCTTTTCTCTCCTGTCTACTTTATTGATACTACTATATGAAAAGTCATAATCCAGTCTTACACTCATATAAGTGCTTTTCCTTAGAAATCCCAGTTTTTCCCTATTTCAACTCATGTAAAAGTTACACTAATTTATGTTGGCTGGAATTACGATTAATTATTTATTAATAAAACAGTACTACCTCATGTCTGCACTGTGCCTTAAAATTGACAGATTGCTATCTTCTGTTATAATCCCAGTGAGAAAATTTAGCAAAGTGAACAGTATGAAAGGAAGACTTTTTCTAGAATGAACTGCTAAACTCAAGAGATCCAGGCTTAAAAAAAAAATTGTTGCCATGTGTACTCAATGCAATTCTGGATCATTGTGTTCCATGACTATTCCGTTTAGGCTTTCCACCATCTCTATGTCATACGCCATTTCTTTTACTTATGACTTACTTCAATTTAACACAAACATTTCATAAAGTGCTAGTTTGAGGTCTCCTGACCTCAACTGTCTAGCAACAAGTTGATCTTTTCCATGACTGGTCTTGCCTTATTGGTTCTCTTTTAATTTCTAGATAAGTAGCATCATTCTATGTAGAACCAAATGACTTATCCAAGACCATAAGCTCTCATGTTTCCTTGGAAGCAAGACATCTATCAATCCTCCTTAATTTCAGGCCATTTTTCCTTATGAGATGTTCATAACTTTAGGTAGCAGTCATTGTCCAGAACTTTAAGAGTTACTTGACTGCCTACCTATAAGAAAGAGAATGGAAAGTCATCACTCTTTATGAATTGGATAGAATTTCCTGGGCTAGTCATTTCTTCAGCCAAAAGTTTTAGGACTAGGAGCAGAGAGAGGCTGACTTAGAATCGTTACAATGCCTGTAATATAGATAAATCAAGTACATAAAACACATTATGATATTAATACATTATGCTATGCAATTATTTTCAATTTTTTACCCAATACATGTTGTTTATCTTGCTATAGGTGTTTTGAGGATGGACTAGGATTTATTGAGCTGAGTTAATTGCTAATTCAGTACAAATAAAATAATGTAAGATTTTTGCCATGTTATAAGATGTTTTGATAGATTGTTTAATTACATTGCAAAAGGTTGCTTGTACTATAAAATTCCATATTCTTCCTCTCAGGGTCAGTAGCAAATACATTCTATTTCTAAGCTATGTTGCATATCTGGAAGCTTAGTAATTGCTGTTCATATTTTCTTACCAAACTGATAATGTGTTATTAATTCGGATTTTTAAAAAATAACCTTCTAAATCCCTATGTTTTGTCCTAGGTTTAAATTCTATGAGAACCAGACCACACATTCTTCTGCTCTTAGGCTGTGTTGTTTTCAGAGATGCTAACCTGTTAGTGATTAACCAAGATTAGGGTCTTGGATGCTTGTGGTTATCAGAAAGTTTTCCCTGAGGATGTCTACAGTCCAAGGAGAATTTCTGCATTTATGCCTAGGAGGGATGCTCTTAAACCATATTGACTTTATATAGAAACTTACATTTGTCCTGTGAATACTTAGCAACATTGTTGTATGATTCAAGTAAAAAATGTGACACCAAAGGGACTTGGTCTGGACTTGAGATACCAGACTCTTGTGTTTTTCAACCTAAATGGTGTAAGAAGTAGACATATCTTGGGGCGCCTGGGTGGCGCAGTCGGTTAAGCGTCCGACTTCAGCCAGGTCACGATCTCGCGGTCCGTGAGTTCGAGCCCCGCGTCAGGCTCTGGGCTGATGGCTCAGAGCCTGGAGCCTGTTTCCGATTCTGTGTCTCCCTCTCTCTCTGCCCCTCCCCCGTTCATGCTCTGTCTCTCTCTGTCCCAAAAATAAATAAACGTTGAAAAAAAAAATTAAAAAAAAAAAAGAAGTAGACGTATCTTAGTAAATTTACAGTAAAAGATGTGTGATTTCACTGCATCCTATGCAAAGAAGTTGGGTGTATATTATTCCAAGGTGTAGGTGACAAGGATGAAAGAAATCCAGCTGCTAGCTATGCTCACTCTTTTCTTTCTGTTTCCAAAATGCATCTTTATAATATTTTCCATGTTTTAATTTACAAGTCTGTTCCCTGATTACATGGTGAATTCTGTGAAATATTTGGATTTATCTTTCTTTCCCATTACCCATAGTACTCAATTTCTTTGCCAAATATATAAATTCATGAATGAAAAAAAAAAATCAGTAGCAGAGCTGAGGTTTAAACTCAAATCTGAATCTAAATGGAGTTCTTTCCCCTCTTTTACTATAATGACTTATCCAAACATTTCTAAATTTTATTTTGAAAGTATATGATAAAACAACAAAATAATGCATTCGAGAGAACAAATTGTTTCCTGTCTTTTTAAAAACATTTTTCTCCTACTTAAAAATAATAATAATGTAGTATCTGATAAAGCCCGAACAGTAATGAGGTAGAGTTTGTATTGATTAGTTCTATGGGAAGCTTAAATATTATAATTTCTTGCTTCCTCTATGAAATGCCTCTTAGAGACTTTTGGAATTCACAGATCAGTTCCTCTGACTCACATGTGTTGGAGGCCATGTTTTCATTCATCCTTTCACCTCTCACCGACAGAGTATCTCAGCTTAATTAACGTCTTTGTTAATTAATACTTACAAAAAACTGATTTATATCTAGTTGTTTATATTCCCATGAAAACAAGATGATATTTAGAGATAAATTTAAGCAGGAATGGAAATATGTTAGACATAAAACCAGGAAAAGAATAGAGTCCAATGGCAGCCTCCATTCCCTCCCATGGATTTATACAGTAGACATCAGTAATTAATAAAGCCACTCAGAATCCTTCTTGACACAGTGTTCTTGGCATTAACTAGCAGCTGATTAGAAGGGGCAGGCAAATTGAAATCTATTTGCCATCCTTATTTTAGTCTCTGGTGTAAGTTAAACCATAGAAAACTATTTGCTTTCTTATCTCGCTTTTACCAGAATTTTTAGAACTAATTGTGATGGCAATATGTGGTAAAGAAGGTAAGATAAGAGAATATTTGCCACCTGCTGTTAGATAACTACTTTGGCCGTAAGGTCATGTCTTCATTTTGTTTTGGATATGATATTACTGTCTACATGTTTCACTCTAGTTAGAATATGACTTGGAAAAGACAGTCTCAATTTATTTTGCATGTTTAACATACTTGTCTAGCTATGATGATGAGCATTATGATAACTGGGTTCACCATGACTAACTTAAGGTGGTTGTAAACACCACACGTGGGTCATTCTTATCCTGTGAACAGATCATTATTGCTAGAAGGAAACTAGCTCTCTTTTTTTAAATATTTATTTATTTTTGAGAGAGCACAAGCAGGGGAGGGGCAGAGAGGGGCAGAGGATCCAAAGTGGGGTCTGCACTGACAGCAGTACTGATGTGGACCTCGAACTCACCAACTGTAAGGTCATGACCTAAGCCAAAGTCAGGTGCTCAATCAACTGAGCCACCCAGGTGCCCCAAGAAGGAAGCTAGCTCTTAAGAAAAGGATGCTTAAGCTGATTATAAACTCCCTATAATCCTTTATGGACATTCAACGTCAATTTGGGAAAAGTTCTATCAAGTCTAGAGTTCTGGCAGTATTATTCATAATTTCAATTACCTTCATGAAGACGAGAAAGAAAAAATGTTGATTCATTCATAAATATTTGCCATATTTAGTATGGCTCTAAATTATGGGGTTTTTTAATGTTTATTTATTTTTGAGAGAGAGAGAGAGAGACAGAGCATGAGTGGGGGAGGGGCAGAGAGAGAGGGAGACACAGAATCTGAAGCAGGCTCCAGGCTCTGAGCTGTCAGCACAGAGCCCGACGCGGGGCTCGAACTCGCAAGCCGTGAGATCACAACATGAGCCAAAGTCAGATGCTCAACCGACTGAGCCACCCAGGCGCCCCTAAGTTATGTTTTTTTTTTCATTGGCAATGATTTTAATGAATGTAAAACACTGCCTGTAGCAGTACATATATATTTTGCCTTTTGCTGTTTGAAATATGTGGTTCTAGATAATTTTGGCAGTAACAGTTTTTGACAATTTGAGCTGCAAATTGAGGCAGTGTAATCTAGGAAGGTGAAGCCTCTACAGTAACATATATAATTGGCTTTTCATGTCCTAAATTGACATGGTTGAGCCATCTTCATTACTGTTTCTCCACTTAGTACTGTCATAGCCACTTGAGAAGGTTTCTGGGTTTATTTTTGTTGTCATGTTGTTTTATGAGTTGTGTGTGTGCATCCACATATGTGCCTGTGAGTGTGAACATGTACACATGTGCATTCTTTGTAGACATGGAGTTACAAACGGAGTCTATCTCCCCCTTAAAAAGAATACTGGCATCTCCTTCTGCATTGATTTATAGGTAAACTGTATGTGTCTCCCCAAATCATCAACATAGACTAACTGCACTCCTCTGGGCCTTGTCTGGAAGTAAGTTGGAAGTTTCTTTCATCTTCTATCTTGTGCTTCCAGATATCTGCCTTTACTGGTTTACATTTTGGAATTACACTTGCTACCTTTATGGAAGGATGGTACAAGATACAAACTTATGAAATCTCCCAGCCCGTTTGCTTTAGGAGTGTGACCAGGCGTATATTCAATCAGATGACCTTGGGTCCCCTGCTTCCATTAGCAATTCACTTTCTTAAAAAAATATATGTTTATGTCACATAAGTAATTCTTGTTGCGAAAAATAGTAAGAAACAGCCAAAGAAAAAATAAAATAAATAGTATTAATAATTTCAAAATGTGCTTCTTTTTCTCTTTCTCTGTCATTTCGAATATCTCTCCACCTATGCCTTTTTGTCTCTTCATCTCTTTCTGTCTCTGCCTTTCTCTGTTTTCATCTGTATGATTCTGTTTCCTGTTCCTCTTTATGTCTCTGCATCTTTTCTGTTCTTTGTCATGGTCAATCTGTTTCTCTCCTATGACATTTTTAATTTAAAAAAATGTAAAAAAAATTACTCTGTTAGTTGGCAGTTAAGGTTTTGGAATCCTATGACATGATATTGATTCTTGGCTGTGTTCCTTGTATCTTCAAAAATTATTTCATCTACCTAGGTCTCTTATTTTTGCATCTGTAGAATGTGGCTGTTAGAAGGATTAAAACAAATTAAAGCATTATGTACCGTACTTGGCATTTAGGAAATACGAAGTTACTGTTAGGAACATACTTGTTTGTATTTCTTTACATACTTTCCTGATTATCTTATGATAAATTTCTGGGAAAAGAATTTGCTTGGTTACTTGGCAAGCATTTTTAAATATATATTGCCAACTACCCTCCAGTTATATTGGGTCTACTATTATTTCACCACCAGTATTGGAGGGTGTCCATACCCTGGCCAAAATTGGGGGTTGCTATTCTTTTAAATATTTCCCAAAAATAAATGAAGGCATTTTTTAAATTTTACTTTGATTAATACTGACGTAGAACTTTATATTCTTTAATAAATTGTTATGTTCGTATCATCTGCACATTTTTTTCATTCAAGTGTTTGTCTTTTTATTATTGATGTATTAGAACTCTATGGGGTGCCTGGGTGGCTCAGTCAGTTAAGCATCCAACTATGGCTCAGGTAGTGATCTCACAGTTGGTGAGTTCAAGCCCTGCATCGGGCTCTGTGCTGACAGCTCAGAGCCTGGAGTTTGCTTCAGATTCTGTGTCTCCGTCTCTCTCTGTCCCTCCCCTGCTCATGTTCTGTCTCTCTTTTTCTCTCCCAAAAGTAAATAAACATTTAAAAATTAAAAAAAAAAAAAGAATTCTATATTAAGAATACTAGCCCTGGTGCACCTGGGTGGCTCAGTTGGTTAAGTGTCCGATTCTTTTTTTTTTTTTTAATTTTTTAAATGTTTGTTTATCTTTTTGAGCGAAAGAGACAGAGTATGAGCAGGGGAGGGACAGAGAGAGAGGGAGACATAATCGGAAGCAGGTTCCAGGATCTGAGCTGTCACCACAGAGCCCAATGTGGGGTTCGAACTCACCGAACCATGAGATCATGATCTGAGCCACTCAGGTGCCCCTTAAGTGTCCGATTCTTGATCTCAACTCAGGTCTTCATCTCAGGGTTGTGAGTTCAAGCCCCAGGTTGGGCTCCGCACTGGGTTTGAAGCCTACTGAAAAAAACAAAACAAACAAAAAAAAGCTAACCCTGTGTTATAGAAGATATAAATATTTTACCTACTGTTTTTAGTCTGTAATTTTTTTGTCATTAATTGTGGGGGTGTTTTTCATGAAGGGATGTTTTAATTGTTATGGGTACAAAATCATCAGTCTTCTACCGCTTTAAATCTGAGTGTTGGGAATTTTTTTTTCTTGAGAAACTCATATTGCTTTCTCTTTTTTGACTCTTCAGTCCAGTCTTCATTATCATGGATTATATTGAAGGGCAGATGCCATAGATAATATAAAATCCTAGTTAAGTATTGTACTCAATTCATGTCACAAAATGAACTACATACAAACTCATTTAGTAAAGTTAATTTGTGAATTACTTGGCATTTTATGGATAGTGTCTGAAAGTCTGGATAATTCTATTAATATAAAACATTTTAGGAATTGGTGAAAAGTAGTCAAAAGATGACTTGTGTTGATATAGTCTAATGTGTGTTTATAATTAGTTGTGCTTGCTTTTTTAGTATCAGAACGGTCTTTGCAACTTTGTGAATAGGTGTTGTTTTTGCTTTGTAGTCAGTTTAAATCCTAGAGATTCTACGTGGTTTAAGCTCAGCATTATTAATGATCCCATTTTCATGAGCTAGTAATATTAGAGAAGTCCTTGTCTTCTCTTTACTGTGACATCACGATACCACTAATGTCACACCCTTATGCGTCACACCCTTATGCTTTTTCCATGAATGTACTTCCTGCGAGTTCCGTGTCATTATTTGTATTAAGTTAGGCCACCAGAAGATGCACCAAAATCAAATCTTTTCAAAGAATTTTACTTCTTTGGTGTGGATTCGCTTAAGTGTGGTTGTCTCAACACTCACTGATAACATTGTCTTTTCAAGGCCAACATGGAAGGACTTTGTCATGGCATTTTCTTCTGTCACTTGTTTTATTTGGCTTGACGAACAGTATGAAGATCCAAAAAAAAAAAAAAAAAAAACAGAGAAAGAAAAAGTAGTCATTTTTATTCTTCATTTAAATCACGAATTGTTTTATATTACTGTAATTTGTTTAGTATCTCTCCTTCCTCCTTCTTGCCCCCCAAACTATTGAGTAATTGCCTTTACAAAATGTAAAGCATTAAATGTTTTCAGCTCTGTTAGTGTTTTCACTAGTAGGTTACATGCCTGATTTCAGGAGCAAGAAATAGAAGGGCCGGATTGGGGTTGGGATGGATGGGTAGAGGCTTATACATTGCAGAAGCAATAGTGTAGCTTTTGTTGATGATCAATGAAACTTTTAAGAATATACCTTATAAAATATTTCATCTACTTTGAGTTCATTTTCATTTCATGCATGCATATAACATCTTTCACTGTTTTTTTCAGTCAAATTATTCACCTTTCTCACCATTTCCCCTGTGCTATCACTGCCACGTCGATATTTGAGTATATGTTACTATGAATGTCTATTTTGATTTCCAAAAAATTCGGAGTCAAAATTACTGTTCAGCTCTAGCAACTATATTGGTCCTTACTGCATGCATATTTCTGATATCCTTTTTCTTTTTTCACTCTGCAAATATGCTTTCTTGTATCCTTTGTGAATAGAAGCAGGGCATAAATTGCCAGATTTTAAAAAATGATTAAGTCTATTATGTACCCCAAAATTACTATCATATTTTTCTCTACATTTACTTAATTGACCACAGCTTGGCCTACTTTTCCAATAACGATGAAGGAATTTACCATGAGTTATCCATATTTAATCAATACACATTATGGCCAACTCTTAACTCAGGAACACGAATAGCTGTCAAGCAGGGGTTTCCAGGCAGTAATTAATCCATCCTGCAAACCTTATTAAGTGACATTACAAGAGGCACCAGGCTGGGCACCGATAACACAAGGTACACAATCACCTCTGTTCTCAAGGACTCACAGTCTAAAGTGGAAGCCAGACACCCCTCCCCGCTTCCCACCCCTCCCCCCACAACCAAAAATTGCAATACAGTGTGGCAAGCACTATGATAGAAGTATGCCAAAGTGCTGGGGGTGGAGAGCTGGTGTCAGGGACACAGTGAGTGAATGTGCAGAAGGGAGAGAGTAGAGACAATTGGGGACTTGGGACTGGTTCATTGAGTCTGGTAACAACACGGAGAGGGCAAATCTCTAGAGATGGATTCACCAGGAAAGACCTTACATGCTTAGCAGGGGGCTTTATCTGAATGCTATGGGCAGCCAATGGAGGCTTTTAAGAAGTGGGTGGGGAGAGTGATGTAGTCAGATTTGCATTCAGGGAGAAATCAGAAAAATATCATGATAAAACAATATATTACTACATTGATACAATGGCTCACTATAGAGAAATATCAGATGCCTTTAAACACTTCACACACAGTTTCTTAATCTGTGATGTTTTTGTTTTTGTTTTTGTTTTAGTTTGTTTTGTTTTTTTTACAACCACCTGATGAAACCAGCAGTTGGATCATGGTGTTCCTGTTTTACAAATCGAACATGAGTGGAGGGCCGTAGGGCTCTTTGACTGTTCAGGGGCAGGAAAGGTTTGCACCCTGATCAGTCCCACTCTATGCCCATGACCTCTCACACCCCACCTCACTCCCTTGTTTGCAGATGAGAAGGGGGGCTCCAGAGAGGGTGGTGTTTTGCTAAAGCTCATACAGATAAGTGAGCAGAGCCTGGGTTAGAACACACACCTCCTGATTCATAGGAAAGGCATGGCATCTGAACTTCCTAATCAGAACAGACAAGGTATGAGGAGCCTAGGAGACAAGGGAGATTAAAGACAAGGCGCCAGGGATAGAACACTGAAGTGCACAGCAGAGGGAGTTTTAGTGCAGCCAGAGGCTTCTCCATGTGAGGCAGCCCTAAGCAAGCCTGTGACAGTGGACCAGTGACTTCGATCAGTTCATTTTAGATAGATTCTGACCCCAGATGCTTTCATTCACGAGTTTTATTATCATACTCAAGGGGCATGGTTTGGCTATGGAACACCATTCATTCATTTAAAACAAGTTTATTGAGATCTTATTATGTGCCAGGAGCTATCCTGAGTGGTCAGGATACAAAGGAAGGAACATAGCCCTCATTCATGGAGCTCTGATAGAAGAAACAGGCAGTAGACAAATAAATTATAGCACAACACAGGGAGTGGAGAATCGGGTATGAGAAATGCTTTCTGGGAGCACAGAGGACAGAGATGGCCACACACCCTTAGGGGGGACTCAAGTGAGGCCACATTAAATCTTAGTCTCACAAGGTACATGAGAAATTACCAAGAAGAATGGGGAGATATTCCCAAATAGGGAAACAAGGTTCAAAATGCATGAATCATTATAAATTAAAAAAAAAAAAAAGACAAATGAGATTTCTACTTTGTCTTATTTTCAAAGCATAGGGACAGGTCCATCCCTCTTATCCATAACTGGGTTTTTAGGTAAATGTCAATTTAGGTAAATTGTTTTATCATTTTTATGATTTCTGAGCTTGACACAGCGTCTGGTGTGAGATCTGTGGAATCTGTACTGATTTTGTCCTGTAACACAACTGCTTTTCCCAAACTCAAACCATTCAGGCTTAAAGATGAAATACATCTGGGCATACATTTTGAAGATAAAAAGAAGAATCAATTTTTCAGTGGTAAAATTATGATTTGTGAATTCAGTATTTTCCACAAAATAAATTTTTTCAAAAATAACAATGGTTTGCTTTTACCTAGGTCTTTACATTTTGAACATTAAAAAGTTCAAGTTCAGCAAAAAATGTGGAACTCTCTACTCAAACCTTAACTGTTAAAAGCATTAATTTTTTTGCTTATTTGATTTTCTGCTTCAACCCACCGCAGATGCTATTTCTATATTTAAAAAGCCAAATTAGTGTATTTGACAGAAATGTTGAACTAGGCAACACATGCCTTGAAAAAAAATCTATTTGCCCATTTGCTATTTTATTTAATCTGCTCTTGGTCCTAATCACTACTCATTTTGGTTACCATTTACCCAGGTAGTTTATTAAGTCAAATTCCTCCCAGGTGGGATGGACTGACTCTTAGCTTTTCACTTTCTTGGCATGATAGCTTAGTGATCTATGTTGTCATGCTAGTGAGGTCTTGGTGATGAACCATTAAATAAAATGATCTGCCCCCAGGCCAGAGAGTTGGTTGATTGCCAAACAGTAATCCAGTACAATTAACTATCAAAGATTTGAGCACTCCATTATTCTAAGAGATGGGACTGCAGCCATCTGGAAAAGCAGAAATGGTGATTGATCATCTCACTAAATTTTTGTTTGGAGATACATTTGAGTAGTTGAATTTATTATTATTACATTTAGATATTTCAACCTTTAGTCATCTTGAGTGCTAATTTTGCTAATTTTATTGAATTCCAAGATAAAAATTAAAAGAACATGTTCAGTCTGTAGCAAGAATAAGACTGTTTAATTTATAATATGTACCTCAAGGCTTTAGTGGAATACAGTGGGATATAAATAAATAAAATAAATATTCTCCATGAGAGACAGTTTCAAAATATCAAATTAAAGTGAAGAAATGACTCAAGTAATTGATTATTTGTTTTTTTAAGATACGTTGCTCTAATCTCATATGTTGTTAAACTATTTTTAGTTACAGAAACCATAAATATTCATTCAGTACCTTTAAGATACTCTTTTGGCAATTCAAGCAATCACTCATTCCACTAATGAGAATTTAAAGATCACATAGCGTGTTTTTTTTTTAGCTATGTTCTACAATATATAGAGAGTTCATTACAAAGAGAAGAGCTGCTTTCTTATTTTGACTGTTTTTGTTTTTCCTAAGAGTTTTGTTTTGTTTTGTTTTTAATTTCTAAAGATGCATCTGGCATTCAGCACCATAGGTAGATAGGTATACATACTTAGAGGTCATTATCTCAGCATCTCACCCAGTGAAACAATATGATACAAATTCCAGTTTTTGAATGGATAAAAATTTATCTATTCCTTCCTTTGTTAACATCCTTCATTATTGAGCACCTGCCATGTGTGAGGACAGGGTTGGCACTAGGGATGCAGAGCCAAACAGAGACTTATTTGCCTTACCGCTGCTTGCAGTTGGAGAGTGGAGAATAATATCTAAACTCACATGTCCGATAAATTATGATATATTCTATGAAAGAGGCATGTAAACAGAAGACTTTAATTCCCTAGTCTGGGGAGCTGGCAAAGGCATCTTTGGGTCAGAAAAGAACACTGCGAGTTGAAAGTCAGTCTGGGTCTCAGTAAGAAGCCGGTTGACTTCTTGGGTTTGGACAGGGTTAGCATTTTATTTAATTAAAAAAATTAATATTTATTTATTTTTGAGAGAGAGAGACAGAGTACGAGCAGAAGAGGGGCAGAGAGAAAGGGAGACACAGAATCTGAAGCAGGCTCCAGGCTCTGAGCTGTCAGCACAGAGCCCAACACAGGGCTCACACTCACAAATCCCGAGATCATGACCTGAGCCAAAGTCAGACGCTTAACCGATTGAGCTACCCAGGCGCCCCTTGGCAGGGTTAGTGTTGTCCCAGGCGTGTTTTGGAAATCTGTGAAGATGTTGAAGATCACAGTGATAGATGACTAAAGGCATTCTACAGGTGGCGGTCAGGTCCACCAGACAACTACAATGCGTGAGAGAGTTGCACAAAGGAAAATTGTCCTGCATCTCAATTCAAATAACACGTCCAGCATTCATGCTAAGTGATTAAGCCTGTTTATGTGTATCAGCCCTACAACCTACCCCTGTTTTATATAGAAGGCATTTTTTCAACATGGTCTTCTGTACTGAAGTTTCCAGGAATGCAACTGTCAGGCACATCAAGGGAAGATGTTGCTTTTGTTTTGTTTGGTACTTTACTAAGAGTTAATTACTATTTAGAAAAATGATGTCCCTGATTAAAAGCCCTCTCATGATATGTGAGTGGACCAGGCAGTGCATTTGTAATCATGTATATTTGTGTGTGTGAATTCGCAGTGATGTTACTTATGGCTGTAAGCATATGGCTCCTTCATTTCATATGTGACCATGCCTTGAATTTTTTTAAATGAAATATATATTATTTTATTTTACATTTCTTTTGTTTTATTTCTTTTTTTATACTACACATAGGTCATTGTATTGATTTGTTTAAATGTTGTGTATAACTAGATAATGTTGTTACATATGGCATTATTTCAGTATAATTAAGAAGGCATTGTAAAAAAAAAAAAGATCCTTGGTTATGACAGAGATGAAAACCACTGTTTAAAACAATATGTGTGTTTTAAAGTATAGTAAAAGTTAAATAAAATGTTAAAATGTTTGAACTGAAGATTCATTTAATTCTCCAGCTTTGTAATATTTCACAGATAAAACTTCTTGATTTTCAGATCAGATTCAGAAGCAAAAGTCTCCTTTTTGATGGCTTTCTGGCCTGATTTTCAGAGCAATCTCTTTGACTCCATATACGGAGAAATGCAGAAGGAAACATATTACAATAGATCATTTGGGAATATTTACATTGGGTTGTCCTGCTCGGGCTATTTAGTACTAATATCACTGGGTTGAATACTTTAAAATTGAAAGGTCATTTGGAGAAAAAATTACTTACAAATAAAATCAAGATTTTTAGGATGCCCTCTTGGAGTGGGTCTACTCTTCTGGAGGACAGCCAGTAGTTTAATGAAAACACATTGAGGTGCTTTAAAAGAGAGTATTTTGTTTTAATAGATACCATCATGAATGAGGAAGACACCATTCCACTAGTGCTACCAAAAAAGTATGACTAGGGGTGCCTGGGTGGCTCAACCGGTTAAGCGTCTGACTTCAGCTCAGATCATGATCTTGAGGTTCCTGTGTTCGAGCCCCGAGTTGGGCTCTGTGCTGACAGCTGGGAGCCAGGAGCCTGCTTCAGAATCTGTGTCTCCCTCTCTCTCTGCCCCTCCCCCACTCACACATTGTCTCTCTCTGTCTCTCAAAAATAAATAAACGTTAAACGAATTTTAGAAAGTATGACTAGTTTCTGGTCCAGAACACCCAATTATATTATTAGGACTTATAGACTTAGCCTTTTAGAGATTAAAGGGAGTATGAAGTTGGGAGTAGACAGTTTTACCTAGAGGACCGCAACAATGTCTTTATTAGGTGTAAGAATTTATAATGACAAAACAAATATTGAAGAATACAAACGAGATTACTAGGAATATATATAATAGTAAAAGCCCAGGAAGCCAGATTTATGAAAAAGAAATTAATATCTTCCTTGACTTTTATATAGACTTTTTGTGAAAATCAGATGAGATAAATATATAAACAGTATTTTGTGAATTCTAAGTGTAATGTGTTTTGGACTCCCAATCTTTCAAATATACAGAATACTATAATTAGGATGTGCTAACAGGAATTTATCATGTGAAATCCAGAAAATCTGAAACTGTGATCAAACCAGATGCATATGTTTTCTGCAGGTATGCTCTAATCATAGGTTTTGAATGATCAATTCTTAAACTATTTGTTGAGGCTCAGATAAGTATAGACAGAGCCAATTTACATTCAGTATCCCTGGACCCGTTGTTTTGTTTTTCTTTTCCGAGAGAGTCTGGAATCTTCTTCAAGATGATGCTAATTTGTAGTCATCTTTTATACTGTGTCTAAGACACATTTTAATCAAGTGTGCTGACTCTCAGATAGATGCAGTTTTAAGCCTTCGACTTCTCCAATAGAATTAGAGCAATTGCCACTGGCCAAATAAAGTCTACGTAATAATGAACATGAGGGAACATATATTTAAAAGGAAGAGGGATATTATTGTTTCTCTGGAAATACTATTACACAAAACATCTGTCCTCGAAACATTTTTGCTTAAAAGGTGCTAGATCTTGGACCACCTGGATGGCTCAGTCAGTTGAGCATCCAACTCTTGATTTTGGCTCGGGTCACGATCTCACAGTTCATAGTTTGAGCCCTGTGTCAGTTCTGTGCTGGCAACATGGAGCCTGCTTGGGATTCTCTCTCTCCCCCTCTCTCTGCCCCTCCCCTTGAATATAAATGAATAAACTTTCAAAAAAAGAAAAAAAAAGTGTTAGATCAGAGGGTTTCTCATGGCTCTCCTTTCTATCTCTATGTCATCTTTATTCAATCTTATTTTTCTCATTGTTTTTTGTCCCTTCCAGACATTCAGATGTTGAGCATGAGAAGCATTCTCATTTTTTCCTTTCTTCTGTGTTGCTTCCCTTCTGAGGGCGTAGGTTTTCCTACCTTCAATGTAGCAGGCTTTCTCTGTCATTCTTCTCTGTCTGTTCCCACCCCGCCATTACATAGGCAGTTCCCACCCTATGGTTCAGGGTTTCTGGTGGCTGAGACTATTCCACAATAGGAACTTTCAGTGGAAGAGGTGGGTGAATGTAAAGCCGTTAGCAGGTGATGAATGAAATTAAGAATGTGGTTAATTGGCATATACAATGATGATTGTAAATAAGCATGTTTTGAGGACGAACTCACAAATATCATAGTTGATTATCATTGAGGAAATAAAGTATGAAAAGAAAAACAATCAAAATTTACTTTGGTTATACCTAAGAAACACTGGCTATAAACACTTACAGGAACTGCTTAAAATTTATGTTGAAGTACAATTGATCTTAGTAATAATTATGCGTGCTGTAGACTCTTTTTTTATGTTTATTTTTGAGAGAGAGAGGAGAGTACATGAGCACACACACGTGCAGGAGGGGCAGAGAGAAGGGACAGAAGATCTGAAGCAGGCTCTGTGCTGACAGCAGAGAGCCTGATGGGGGGGCTCCAACTCATGAACCGTGAGATCATGACCTGAGCTGAAGTCAGACACTTAACTGACTGAGCCACCCAGGCGCCCCTAGACTCTGGTTTAAAAATGATAATAAGAACGATCTGTTATTTAAAGATACACTATAGCATATGAGTCACATTAATTTTTATATGTTTTTATTATAGCATTGTAACTGTATATTTATATGTTCCTAACTTCATTGTTTATTTCTCTCATTGAGGGTTTAATCTCAACAACTTCAACAAGATGAAGGGAGGATTGGAGCATTAAGAGTGCAGTGTGGGTTCTCTCAATTTGGTCGGATACTCTACATAAAGAGTGTAGGATTACATATTTTCCAAAAGTTATATAGAGAAATGTAAAAGAGACAGAGTTCATTAAAATAATTTTAACAGTTTCTCCAAGAAATCCCAGTGCCATGGAGATTAATTCATCTGAAAAGGAGATGACTAAGAAGCATTTGGTAACCCTTTTTCCAAGATGTTGAGAGATTTGTTAGTTTGTTTATGCCAGTCAGTTCTCTCATTACACAGATTGATGGGTTTACAGTGAAAATATGGAGAGATTATTTTCACCTTGAGGTCTTCTTGACTGTGAGTGTAGAATTAAGCATTAGAACATGCTTACCCAGGAAAGCCATGAAATCTCTATCCTTTTGACTTTTTGAGAACAATCGTCTTGGTTGACTTAAGCAAAACCTTGATCTTATCAGAGGCTTGAGTATAAAAGAGATTCCATTTTGAGGTTTCTTCTATTGCCCATTTGTATTCCTGGGTAGAGTTAGGGATTGCTCCAAAAAGACTAATACTCTGAGCGTCTAGTTCTGTCCATTTCCATTTCAGCTGGTCTTGTTGAAGGCAATGTAAGTTTGCAGCTTTTTCTGACCAAATGTTAGTTTCAGGTTGCCATTCTTTTTTTACCCTAATATCAGCATTATGCAAGTTTTTTGGCTATATTATTAAAGCAAAAGTCATTTCTTCCCTGCTGGGGGTTAAGCAGTACCTACCTATTGTTCCAACTTTCTGGGATTCTTCACAATGGGTTCCAGACCTAGGTTAATTAACAACTCTGTTAACACCTCCTTGAGCTCAAGTGGTTCAAATACAGCCTGCTGAGACATTATTTCTTAAAAGGTGAGGACTAATGACCCAACTTTCCGTCGCCATCTCAGAGGCCAGTTTTCAATCTCGTAAAAATTTTAAGTCAAGGAAGCTCAACATAGAAAGTCATGAGCTGTCATAAAATACTATTCCGGATATAGTTGGTTGGAATTGCCTGGGCACTTGGTAACCTAAAATACAAGTTAATAGTAATTCCACCTCATTTAGTTGTGTTTAAGGTGCTTGAGAGTTATACTTAATAGACCATAAAAACTATACCTTAAGACACTACTTAAATACAATAATAAATCCTTGTACAAAGTTCTCCCAGAGACTACAGTTTAAAAAATCATTATAAATGTTAACTAAACCTCACATATATTTCTGTATAAAGACCTTTGATTGTATAAAATTTTAGATGTGCCAAAATTTTTAAAATAAATTAATTGTAGAGGCTATAGTCTGGTTTATGCTCGCTCCTGCCTGCCACCATTTTGGTAGTTTGGGTAGTATATATTTACATGTAGTTTTACACAAATATTAATATTTTATATGCATAGGTTAATATATCTTGAATGAAATAAATTTGTCATCTTTAATAAACATACTTAGCATATAATCCTAGCAGAAATCACCTCCATGTGGCATAGGACCAAAAATGGATAGCACTTTGATGTGTAACATGATATCAGTATCCCTATATCATTACTAAATACCCATGGTGTTAAAAGGAATTAAAATGCAAGAAATTAGACCACTACAAGAAAGAGAACAGAACAGATTATTCCCTGTTGTTGCATTGCCAGGCACAGTTCTGCTGAGTATTGCACAACGGTTATTTTATTTCATCATCAAAACCATCCCATACAGCAGTTATTATATCTCTTCATAAAAAGGGAAAGCTATGCTTTCATGGTTTAATAATTCACTGAAGACCATATTTCTATTAATTAAGGAAGCAGCATCCAAAATTTAATCTATCCCACTTCAAAAATCCATGCTTTCATTTATATCCTAACAGGTAAGTGGCATATCCATACTTAAAGAAAGAGCTAAGAGGGGCACCTGGATCGCTCAGTCAGTTGAGTGTCCAACTTCGGCTCAGGTCATGATCTCATGGTTGAGAAGTTTGAGCCCCACGTTGGGCTCTGTGCTGACAGCTCAGAGCCTGGAGACTGCTTCTGATTCTGTGTCTCCCTCTCTCTCTGCCTCCCCCCTGCTCATGCTCTGTCTCTCTCTGTCTCAAAAATAAAGATAAACATTAAAAAAAAAATTTTTAATTAAAAAAAAAAAGGAAGAGCTAAGAGAAATCAGGACAACCTTTCTAATGTCCCTCAGTGATGGAAGGATGGCTGCAACATACAGAGTATTAAGAGTACTATGCACAAATAGGATGGAACTTTGAAAAATGATCAATTACAGTATAACAGTACCACCACATTTTCTGGAAATTCTGTGGAACAAGTGTTAAAAAGGAGAGGTTGAACACTGATCATTTAGGCCCACTGATGTCAAAAATTTAAACAAGTAATTGGACTTTATGTTAAGAAGCAAGTATTAGGGGCGCCTGGGTGGTGCAGTCGGTTAAGCGTCCGACTTCAGCCAGGTCACGATCTCGCGGTCGGTGGGTTCGAGCCCCGCGTCAGGCTCTGGGCTGATGGCTCAGAGCCTGGAGCCTGTTTCCGATTCTGTGTCTCCCTCTCTCTCTGCCCCTCCCCTGTTCATGCTCTGTCTCTCTCTGTCCCAAAAATAAATAAACGTTGAAAATAAAATTAAAAAAATTAAAAAAAAAAGAAGCAAGTATTAAATGTCTTAATGTTTGGTTCTAACATGTATTATAGTATTTATTTTCTTCAGTTTTAACATTATTTGGTAGTATGAGGTTGCTGAGAGTCTAATAAAATTAGCACCATTGTGTGGCCATCATATGAATTAACAATATCCAAAAGTTACTGCAACTTGGGTATTTAAAGCAATCTTGTACCATGAGAAACTGGATAGTTTTAATTTTCATCTCACATGTAACTTAAATATATGAATAATCTTTCTTGAGGAAATATCCAATTTCAATTATTGCTTGAAAAGTAAAAACAGTATTATTTTCATGGCCATAGGCTGTGGATAATATTGAATCCCTATATTATTGGTTATCAATAATAAATATCTCATGAGATTTATGGACCTTACAAGGATCTAAGGATTGAAAATCATAATAGCAAATTTCCTAATTATTTTCTTTTTTTCCCCTTTCTATTAGAATGGAGGCTAGCAGGTAAAATAATACACAGGAGAATATTCTAAAAGAAACTTAAATATTGACTTATTAAAATATTTCATAAGTCTTTAACAGTACTTTTAGAATGCACAAAAAGGTGTTTCTGCTACTTTTCAATTACTTTTTAAAGGAATAATTTATTATCTCAAGTAAATGGAACTCTTCCTTTCTCAAGAGTGAGTCTGTAGCATTCTATCAGTCCAGCATAGTTTTTGGCAAATGCTAGGAGTTTTATTAATGTAGATTTTTCCCCCTAATACTCAGTTACTCCCAGTCAAAATCAAGCAGAAAGACAGACTCTTCAGAGAATCAGAATTCCTTCATTTTTTTTTCAGTCTCTATCTCTCTCATAAAGATAGGTGTGTGTGTGTGTGTGTGTGTGTGTGTGTGTGTGTGTGTCTATGTCTGTGTGTGAACATGACATAACATGATATGAGGTGATAGAAGTATCTTAATTTCACAGAATCTCAGGTACCTCATCAGTACAATGGAGATGGAGTAAGATGATGTAAAAGCACCTTGCATCACCTTATGGTTATTCAGTGAACTTTATTTTCATCGCTTCCATTTTCTTACCTCTTGCGTTGACATTCTGTTAACATTTCTGGGTTGGGACAAACTATTTAGGTAACATATTTTGTTTTCCTCAGTGTTGCTTTAATGAGTAGAAAATGCAGCTTGGGTCCTCCTGGCAGGGTGTGGCCTTCTTCATCTTCAAATCCCATGTTTTCTTGGACTCCCGGCACATCTTTGAATGTTGCTAGGTAAGACTGGTATATGTCGTCTCTTTAGAGAGCTACCTCAAATAAATTGAGAGGGAGAGAACCAAATTTTATTAGACACCTGCACATAGCACATTAACATGTTATTGCCTGACTTAATCTTATAAAAAATTCATGAAACAGGTAGTATTAGCCATATTTTACAAAAGAAATTGAGTTTTCAATGAATTAGCTTATAAAGGACAAGTAGCTGGTGAGAGGTAGAACAAAAATTAAACTTTGAGCTTTCCATAAAACTTTGTTCTTCCAAAATACAATATGTTGTTTGTTATTAAAACAGAACTACTTTTCTAAATGCAAACACAAGGTTAGTTATCAAACATGTTTTCTGGACGTGGCATTTTGTAACAATGCATTGGACATTGGTCCTGTATTGCGCACATATGTGGGGTAAATAAGGTATACGTATAAATAAGTGTAAAAAAAGAGAGAGTATGTTGAGTATCATAAAAAAGATTCAGATAAAATCCTTTTGGGTTCCATAGAGGACAAGAATATTTCTGACTGAGGGGTACCTGGGTGGCTCAGTTGGTTAAGTGTCCAACTTTGACTCAGGTCATGATCTCATGGTTCGTGAGTTCGAGCCCTGTATCAGGCTCCACGCTGACAGCCAGGAGCCTGCTTGGGCTTCTCACTTTCTCCTCTCTCTGCTCCTCCCCCACTTGCACCTTCTCTCTCTCTCAAAATAAATACACCTAAGGAAAAAAAAAGAATGTTTCTGGCTGAGCAGTCAAAAAAATCTTTTCAACTGAGGTGACATTTGGTTCAGGCTTTAAATAATGTGTAGGTATTCTAGACTAGCACCCCCCCCCAATTTTTTTTAATGTGTATGATTTAGGTATGTGAACATAGGATATTGGGAAATGTAGAGAGACGAGTGTGAACGAAGGCACATAGATAAGGGGGCAACTGGTAGGTGTTTAATAAAAGTGGTGGGCAGTTTGGTATGGAATAATTAAGAAAGGAATGTGAAATTTTGAATGATAGGTTAAGGATTTGGGAATTTGGTAAACATTTAAGGAATTGGATAAAAAAAAGCTTGTTGGCTTTGATGACAGGATTGGCATAATATGATTTAGGAAAAATATTAGTGGTAAGAAAGCTTAATAATGCAGGCTGTGATGCTAAGTGCTCACCTTGTGATTGTAGTCAAGCAAGCCATTGAGGGGATGAGACCAGCTGTTCCAGTGAGAAGTAAATAGCTTTGGTAAGGACAATGAGAGTAGAGAGAAAGGGAAAGATGAGACAGTATTAGAATAGGTAAACACAATTTATTAGATGCCTGGGGCAGAGAAGAGGAAGATGTCTGAGGTGACATCTGTGTTTCTGTTTTGTGTCATAATCAGAAATGTGGAGGGCACAGAAGAAGAACAGAGGCAGGTTTGAAAGGAAGAATGGTGAACTCGTGTAGGGATTTACAGAGTTTGAAGAAACAGTGGAAGCCCCAGGAAGAGATAAATTTGGGGTTTTGAGACACACAGTATGGGTTTAGGGAGAAAGGTCATCATTAGGAATCGTGATTTGTGAGCAATCTCCATTAAGGGCATAAACTAACCCATGAGAGAAAATGAAATGATACAGCAGAGATTTGATGTTGAAAGAGAGAGCATAAGTGAAATATCTTTAACAAAAAAAAAAAAAGGTGGTTAGTAATGCCAAGTATTTCAGGGAAATCCAGGAAGGTGAATAATACAAATGATCTCTTCCCAAATCCTTACTTTTGTACATGGAGAATGAATCCATTTTCATGTTTATGACATCATTTTGTATGCTTACTAATTGTATCCATCCCTTTAGAATTTGAGAAGTTTTCCATGGAGTCAATTTTACTTGGCTCTACCTTTGGAGTCAAAGGATGTCTTGATTTCATTCTGTTGCAAATTGTCATGTATATCAGTGTCTATTGATTATAAACACATAAAGCAAAGCTCTTCAAAATTTGTATTTTATTTTATTTCTTTTATTTTTTTCTGAGAGAGAATGTATGGGGGAGGGGCAGAGAGAGAGGACAACAGAGGATCTGAAGTGGGCTCTGTGCAGCCAGCAGAGAGCCTGACATGAGCCTCAAATTCACAAACCACGAGATCATGACCTGAGCCAAAGTTGGACACTCAACCAACTAAGCCACCCAGGCGCCCCTAAAATATGTATTTTAAATTACACTGAAAAAGTTTCATACTTTACATAGATTACATTTTCTCTTGTAATTTTTTAGGTATTGGATAACTTTTTTTTTTTCAAATTATTTCTTAATAGTATACTCATTTGTGGAATCAAAACTGGGGTTAGAAACATGTGGGATGGGTTTTGACTTCCTGCTAGCGTCTCAGCTCTGTGAGCTAATTTTCCCAAAATTGAGGCTGGAAGGGCAAAATAAAGACTATGACTTTTTTCTTTTATTACCATTCTTCCAGGCAAATGGGAATTTCTAGCTTTTTGCAGCTCTTTAAAGTTTTCTTGGCCCTGAGGTGACACAGGTTCTACTAAAAATCTCATTGTTATAAAACAAATCCATTTTGTCATAAATAAAAAGCTGTGCCTAGACATCTCGTAAGTATCTCAAATGCAGTATGTATATAGTCTAAGATATAGCACATCCTTTTCTCCAACCTGTTTGTTACATTGCATCTTCCACCCTTGTCAATGGCAGTGTTCTCCATTTGCTTGTCCCAAGCTAAAAACCAGGGAGTTATTTTCAATCTTCTTTCTACTATCAGCTCCCCCCCCCAACTCTATTCAGACAATCTGTCCAGAAGTTCTATTAAATATTTTGTCCTGATTAGCTCTTCAGTCTCTCAGGGACTTCTCTCTTGCCTGCCACGAATTACACCTTCCTATTCTTTCTAACCATATTCATTGAACATTATTGCTATGTGCTGGGCATGAGTCATATACTGGAGATAAAACCATGGTCAGGAAGAATCAGTCCATGCCTTCGTGGACTTGCATGTCTGGTGGAGAAGACAAACACCTACCAGTCTACGATTGGATTAAGTATCGATGATCTAAATGCTCTGAAGAAAAAATACACAGTACAACAGGGGGAAAAAACAAGGGCAGGCTTTCTTCAGAAAAAGAAAAGGCTCTTAAGCTGGGAAGTTGTGACTTACAGGGTAAATAGGAGTAAGACAAAGTGGAGAAGAAAAGCATTCAAGGCCGAGGGGATTCCAGAAGCTTTACACTTGGAATGAAACACTTGAAGACCTGAAATCAGGATTGTTGGAATAAAGTGAGCAGGTGAGGAAGATGAATGAACCAAAGCTGCAGTTGGGTTGAAGCCACATTCAGGACTCTTAGGCATAAGGATCACATACTTAATCTTCAAAATGGAAATATTTTTCAAGTGAAGAGGCATTGGTGTTAAACTGGGAATGTTCTGGGAAAGCTTGACCATATGGTCACTCTATCTAGAGTCATGTCAATGTTTCAGATTTTATCCTAAGAGGAAAGGAAAACCATTGAAGGGTATTAAGTAGGGGTGTGAATTTATCAGATTAGCATCTCAAATAGCATTTCTCTCCATCACCCTTGCCCTCTCTGCCTACTTTTTTCCTATTTCATTTTATTTCACAACCCTTATTACCTGAATTTGCATATTTATTTGTTTGAGTGTTTTATTTATTCTTCACTTCTAGAATTTAGGCTCTGTGGGGCAGTGACTTTGTTTTATTCATTCTTTTATTACAGCACCTAGAATGGTACACGACACATACGGATGTTTTAGAAATTGTTAAATTAATGATTCAGATTGCTTTTTCAAGACACCGTGGTTTTTGTCTGAAGTGACTACAAGGCAGGAGAGCTGATGGCAAGAAATGGTGGTACATGTAAAGAAGTTGATAGATGGGGGCACCAGGCTGTCTCAGTTGGTGGAGCAGGCAACTTTTGATCTCAGGATTGTCAGCTTGAGCCCCATGTTGGATGTAGAGATTACTTAAAAATAAAAAAATCTTTTGGGGTAACTGGTGGCTCAGTCCATTAAGCATCCAACTCTTGATTTTGGCTCAGCTCACAATCTCACGGTTCGTGAGGCTGACAGCACAGAGCCTGCTTGGGATTCTCTTTCTCCCTCTCCCTCTCTCTGTCCCTCCCCCACTCACACTCTCTCTCAAAATAAATAAACATGAATGAATAAATAAATAAATAAATAAATAAATAAATAAATAAATAATCTTTTTAAAAAAGGATGTTGATAGGTGGAGAACTAGAGGTAGGTTTAGGATGGAGTGATGGTTTAGATGTAGGTAGTAAGGAAAAGAAAGCATTGAAGATGACTTCCACCTTTCTGGAATGAGCCACCGGGTGAATTTGAAGTGCCACTAACTGAAATGTTTGGAGAAGGAATGTGGTGCAACAGTGAAGAGTGCAGGGGTTCACCTGCCTGCTCCCTCTCACTGACACTGTGACCTTGGGCAGATTGTTTAATTTCTGCGTGCTTTGGTTCCCTCATCTCTAAAATGGAGGGTAGGATTACTGCCTACTCTGTAAACCATACTGTGGGGATTTCAGGAAAGAATGTATGTAAGACATTTAGAACAGTTCTTAGTACATAAAAAAGTACTCAGTAGAAGTTAGTTATTGAAGAAAGAGTAGAGGATAAATAAAAAGGGTGAAGGGGCGCCTGAGTGGCTCAGTCAGTTAGGCATCTGATTCTTGGTTTTGGCCCAGGTCACGATCTCATGGTTCGTAAGTTCGAGGCCCGCATTGGGCTCTGTGCTCACTCTCTGCCCCTCCCCGACTTGCACTCTCTCTGTCTCTCTCAAAATAAACAAACTTGAAAAAATAAATAAATAAAATGGTGAATAATCGGTTCAGTTTTGTAATTGTTGAGTATTGGCTATTGTGAGATATCCAAATGGATATGCCAAGATGGCATTTGTAGTAAATGAATTTAGATCTCAGACAAGAGGACTGGGTTAGAGAAAGAAATCTGGGAGTCATCTGAATATGAGTTATTGAGTTTACTAATTGTGTTTAGAACTAAACTCCAGGGGGCACAGAATGCTGAGTAAGGGAGGCTGAGGAGGAGGGCCAAGAGAATTATGGATAAAGGCAGGGCCAAGAGGAAGAGCTGTGGTGAGCTGTGGGAGTACTTCCACTTTGAGTTCAAAGACGGTAAGGGTCACACTACCGGACTGCTCTTTCCAATTCAGGCAGCACGCCTTGGCCACGGTGGTCTTTGTGAACCAGGAGCTAATCTCATCTTATTTCCACTTAACATCTTTTAGTGACTTTCCTAATCATTAAGTTCTGAGTAGAGTCTTCTTAGCAGCCATCCAAGGTACTTCACATTCTTATTCAAATATGCCTCTCTGGTCTTCTCCTTAAGTGCATCAAATATGACACACATTGTCTCATACGCTCTTCCATTTGCTTTGACTGCCCTACCACCTGCTGTCTATAAGGCTAATTGTGGGCAGACCTACCAGACCAACCTCTAGGATTATTTCTTGACTAAATGCTACCTAGACGTGCCTTTCTTCTAGCCCCATGGGATCTTCAATTTCTTCCCGGGAGAAACCTTACCACTAGGTTGTATTTGTTCATTTCATTCTGACTCGCTCCCTTAGGACATGAGCTGCCCAAAAGAATGCTGCACTTTGTTTACGTCCAGGGCTTGCCGTAGTGCACACACCAAATGTGTGTAGAATTAAAGAATAGTCAGAAAGTGGATCCCACTGACTTCTCAGACTCCACCAGACCATTTCACATTCACTCAGACAATCCAGGAAAAGTTGGATATATGATAGATCCTGGTTCAGAAATGTTATACTCAGAAGATAGTCTTACATATTCACAACAAATTCAGATAAATGAAGGGTATGCAGAATTGTTCCACAGGATTATTGGATGATTTGAAATGTCACGGAATTATTATAAAAATCTGTAAATAACATTTTTTGTATAATCATAATTAGCACATGGGTTCATTTTTGAGTTTAAGATTGACGTATCATATCTATCTTTGTTTATGTTGACTTAATTGTCAAGTGCTTACTTTATTCTAGCACTTTGACAAGTAGTTTGGAGGTGGAAAACGTGGTCCTCACACTCTTGATATCTTCGGGGTGATACAAAAGACACAAACCAAAGGTGGGAGAATGGAGGCTTCAAATGACTATTTACTCCTGGAAGATGAGTCTCACTTTACTATTTGGCTTTGAAATGATCTGTGTAGGGATTTTACTTCACTACTTTGTGGAAAACTTGGATTTTCTTAAATGAACTGAGTAGCTACATTTGATTGTCGAATTTATTTCATCTGTACTTTAAAATTTATCTTATTTTATTTTATTTTATTTTATTTTAATTTTTATTTTTGCGATGGATGTGCTCCACATCAGAAATGGCATTTAGAACTTTTATTGAAGACTAGAGGAAAATTACACACCTCTTTTTCAGGTACATCATTTCAGGTTTAATAAAGTAGAAGAGTATAATGGCCAAAAACTATGGTTTTATCTGTGAGACATGACAGCATCAGCTATTCAGTCAAACCAGGAATTTTCCTATCCCATCCAAAGTGACCCGTTTTGGGACCAGAATGAATGAAAGCACTGGTTATTTGGCTTTCCTTACACTGGGGTCTAGTCCAAATTCTGGGCTCAGAAGTTTTACATTTGAGAATCATCAGATAATGATGAGTCATTATCATTATAATGATTAGTGCCCATTATGGCATTCAGAGCCCGGTCTGAAATGGCATATATTTGCTGGTAACATGTTTGTTATTGTTAATCATGGCAGGTGATGATGAGATTACTAGGAAAAAATAATATTTTGAAGTGGTATCATATCATCAGGAAGAAAGGGGTGATTCTGGTAATTGGATTTGCTGAAGTTTATATATCTTTTCCCATCCATTTCATTCATCTATTAAAAATAGATGTTATTAATTTCAAAGACTAATTCTAGCCATACTGGTGGACAGAAATATATCTGCCTTGACTCAGGCTTACTTTTTTATATGTTTCTTGATTTTTGAGGCAATTATTCAGCTCCATTCCCAAAGTTGAAACTCACGTAAACTGTTTTGCTTTTGCTCTTTTTTCTGTGAAATAAGAATAGAAATTACGTATAACGCAAATGACACATACAAAATATATACCATAAAGGAGATGCCTCAGAGTGAATTATCTCAAAATAGTATACTTTCCCATCAAAATCAGAATTTAGGTTCATGATTTTTTTTAAGAAGTATAATTTTCTTGACTTTCACATACATAATTAAATTGATATAACTTCCTTTAGGTCTGTGTGGTATTTTAGAAATTTGAAATTTTTTACAAGACAATCAGAAGATTTGTAATGGTCTGTGTACTTGATTCAAATAGCAATGGATTTATTTTAGAGGTGTATGAAGCATACTAACAAGTTACCTAAAACTTCTGCTTTTTTACATCTCCAAAATATCATCAGTGATAACGGCAGCTGATTTTATCTAGAAACAAAAATATTTGCCCTATTGAAAAGATGTCTGGTAAATTTGGATGTTTCCAACTAAAATTCTGTGTTACTGGGTAAAGTAAATAATTTTAAAATTGCCAAGCATTGCCCCAAACGCAAAGTCACAGGCTATGAGAATATGAATAGGTGTGTTGAATAGAGAATGATGTGAAAAATGTGAGAATATTTATATTTAAATGCAAAAATCCATGCAAGAATCCAGCTGCTTGATAACTTACTAGATGAATTTGTTATTAATACTGTTCCCTAAACCACTAATGAGAGATGTTTTTTAAGATTGAAAATTGTGTAAAAGCTTTGTACCTAAAACTGATGGGAGTAATTGGTAAACTGCTTAATCAAGTCCCACTTGGAAGTGAATGGGAACTGCAGGGTAGAAAATGTAGGCTGGATAAGTAACCCAACAAGTCAGCAGAGTTCTCTTTACAGAAAGAAACAAAGATAGCAGTAATTAATGACCCTGACTCTGTGCCAAAAAAGCTTTCTTCTGACAACTCCAACTTAATTAAAACTTAAGACATTTCAATGGCCTCCAAAGCCCCTGATGGGGTGAACTCTTGCAGACTCGTGAGAAAATTTTGTAAATTAAAGGAAAAGATGTGTGTTACCACTAGTGCCATGACTCTAATCCCTGACAGTCAAAGAATCTATTTAGCCGAAGCCTTTTCTTTTAACCGGCTCACACCTGCAGGCTTCCTGGCACTTCCTCTGCACTAGAGAAGGCAGTTTTTGTGTTTTACGGAAGATCAGATAATAGGAGCCTTGCTGTTCCTTTTGTTTTTGTGCATTGTTCATTAGCCTGTGAGTGTTGCAGGCACACTTGATATGCTTGGCTTGCTCCGGAGTAGAGCATCGCCTGAAAGCTTTAGGTGGTGCGACACAGGGTGAAGATGGGTTGGCGGAAAAAGTAAGGTTTTTTTTTTTTTTTTTTTTAAATGTGAAAGTGGCTCAAATTAAAACTCACAGTTGATGGGGCAGCCTGAATGGCTGTGGCCTGCTGTTCTTAACACAGCGGAGTGACAAGAAACGAGGTTCTGTGCTAGACAGTGCAGTTTTGAGACACAAGGAAATGCGTTGTTAAATAGCCCTTGCTCCTTTTATTGGTGCCATTTTTAATTCACTTGAATCAACAAGCCTACAGATTCTCAGTAGGTATGGAAAGGAGGTATACTAGGCTGTAAAGAAAATCACATGGTGATTTATTTATCAATAAATATATAGAAGACTGAAATCTTAGAAATGATATTGGTTGAATACCAATTGGAATGAATGGTTACTCGATTTACATGAGAAAAAAAAAAGGAGTTTAATTTCTCCTCCCTCCCTTCTGGAAAGTGTTTTGGTGGGCTATAATCGCAAATACTCATTCTCTTTCTCTCCCTCTTCCTCTCTCCCTCTCCCTCTCCATCTCTGTCTCTGTCTCTCTCTCTCTGACACACACACACACACACACACACACACACACACACACACACACACTTCCTATGGCCTCAGGCAAATCTAGGACTGAAGAGGGTCAATTCCTGGATTGTCTTCTTCC